>NW_027415501.1:0-32581 GCF_964106895.1 Numenius arquata
GGCCTGGCTCCCACAGCCAAGGTGGCAGCCAGAACAACTCTTGCTTTCATTCATGGTCTCTGGGAACTACTTGCAATGCCACCCAGACTTTGGGGCTGCGGGCTTTCCTGGCCACTCTATCCTCAAAAGAACCTTTTTTTCACTTTTCCCCAGCACCGGCCTCCAAATATGCCGAACGGTCTGAGCCTGACTCCCACACCCAAGGCTGGCAGCCAGAACAACTCTTGCTTTCTTTCATGGTCTCTGGGAACTACTTGCATTGCCACCCAGACTTTGGGGCTGCGGGCTTTCCTGGCCACTCTGTCCTCACAAGCACCTTTTTTTCACTTTCCCCAGCACCGGCCTCCAATATGCCGAACGTCCTGGCCTGGCTCCCACAGCCAAGGTGGCAGCCAGAACAACTCTTGCTTTCTTTCAAGGTCTCTGGGAACTACTTGCATTGCCACCCAGACTTTGGGGCTGCGGGCTTTCCTGGCCACTCTATCCTCCAAAGAACCTTTTTTTCACTTTCCCCCAGCACCGGCCTCCAATATGCCGAACGTCCTGGCCTGGCTCCCACAGCCAAGGTGGCAGCCAGAACAACTCTTGCTTTCTTCCAAGGTCTCTGGGAACTACTTGCATTGCCACCCAGACTTTGGGGCTGCACGCTTTCCTGGCCACTCTATCCTCCAAAGAACCTTTTTTTCACTTTCCCCCAGCACCGGCCTCAAATATGCCGAACGTCCTGGCCTGGCTCCCACAGCCAAGGTGGCAGCCAGAACAACTCTTGCTTTCTTTCAAGGTCTCTGGGAACTACTTGCATTGCCACCCAGACTTTGGGGCTGCGGCTTTCCTGGCCACTCTATCCTCCAAAGAACCTTTTTTTCACTTTCCCCCAGCACCGGCCTCCAATATGCCGAACATCGTGGCCTGGCTCCCACACCCAAGGTGGCAGCCAGATCAACTCTTGCTTTCTTTCAAGGTCTCTGGGAACTACTTGCATTGCCACCCAGACTTTGGGGCTGCACGCTTTCCTGGCCACTCTATCCTCCAAAGAACCTTTTTTTCACTTTACCCCTGAACCGGACCCCAATATGCTGAACGTCCTGGCCTGGCTCCCACAGCCAAGGTGGCAGCCAGAACAACTCTTGCTTTCTTTCAAGGTCTCTGGGAACTACTTGCATTGCCACCCAGACTTTGGGCTGCGGGCTTTCCTGGCCACTCTATCCTCCAAAGAACCTTTTTTTCACTTTACCCCAGCACCGGCCTCAAATATGCCGAACGTCCTGGCCTGGCTCCCACAGCCAAGGTGGCAGCCAGAACAACTCTTGCTTTCTTTCAAGGTCTCTGGGAACTACTTGCATTGCCACCCAGACTTTGGGGCTGCGGGCTTTCCTGGCCACTCTATCCTCAAAAGCACCTTTTTTTCACTTTCCCCCAGCACCGGACCCCAATATGCCGAATGTCGTGGCCTGGCTCCCACAGCCAAGGTGGCAGCCAGAACAACTCTTGCTTTCTTTCAAGGTCTCTGGGAACTACTTGCATTGCCACCCAGACTTTGGGGCTGCGGGCTTTCCTGGCCACTCTATCCTCAAAAGCACAGATTTTTCACTTTACCCCTGAACCGGACCCCAATATGCTGAACGTCCTGGCCTGGCTCCCACAGCCAAGGTGGCAGCCAGAACAACTCTTGCTTTCTTTCAAGGTCTCTGGGAACTACTTGCATTGCCACCCAGACTTTGGGGCTGCACGCTTTCCTGGCCACTCTATCCTTAAAAGCAACTTTTTTTCACTTTCCCCCAGCACCGGCCTCAAATATGCCGAACGTCCTGGCCTGGCTCCCACAGCCAAGGTGGCAGCCAGAACAACTCTTGCTTTCTTTCATGGTCTCTGGGAACTACTTGCATTGCCACCCAGACTTTGGGGCTGCGGGCTTTCCTGGCCACTCTGTCCTCACAAGCACCTTTTTTTCACTTTCCCCCAGCACCGGCCTCCAATATGCCGAACGTCCTGGCCTGGCTCCCACAGCCAAGGTGGCAGCCAGAACAACTCTTGCTTTCTTTCAAGGTCTCTGGGAACTACTTGCATTGCCACCCAGACTTTGGGGCTGCGGGCTTTCCTGGCCACTCTATCCTCAAAAGCACAGATTTTTCACTTTACCCCTGAACCGGGCCCCAATATGCTGAACGTCCTGGCCTGGCTCCCACAGCCAAGGTGGCAGCCAGAACAACTCTTGCTTTCTTTCAAGGTCTCTGGGAACTACTTGCATTGCCACCCAGACTTTGGGGCTGTGGGCTTTCCTGGCCACTCTATCCTCCAAAGAACCTTTTTTTCACTTTCCCCCAGCACCGGCCTCCAATATGCCGAACGTCCTGGCCTGGCTCCCACAGCCAAGGTGGCAGCCAGAACAACTCTTGCTTTCTTTCAAGGTCTCTGGGAACTACTTGCATTGCCACCCAGACTTTGGGGCTGCGGGCTTTCCTGGCCACTCTATCCTCCAAAGAACCTTTTTTTCACTTTCCCCCAGCACCGGCCTCAAATATGCCGAACGTCCTGGCCTGGCTCCCACAGCCAAGGTGGCAGCCAGAACAACTCTTGCTTTCTTTCAAGGTCTCTGGGAACTACTTGCATTGCCACCCAGACTTTGGGGCTGCGGGCTTTCCTGGCCACTCTATCCTCCAAAGAACCTTTTTTTCACTTTCCCCCAGCACCGGCCTCCAATATGCCGAACATCGTGGCCTGGCTCCCACACCCAAGGTGGCAGCCAGATCAACTCTTGCTTTCTTTCAAGGTCTCTGGGAACTACTTGCATTGCCACCCAGACTTTGGGGCTGCACGCTTTCCTGGCCACTCTATCCTCCAAAGAACCTTTTTTTCACTTTACCCCTGAACCGGACCCCAATATGCTGAACGTCCTGGCCTGGCTCCCACAGCCAAGGTGGCAGCCAGAACAACTCTTGCTTTCTTTCAAGGTCTCTGGGAACTACTTGCATTGCCACCCAGACTTTGGGGCTGCGGGCTTTCCTGGCCACTCTATCCTCCAAAGAACCTTTTTTTCACTTTCCCCCAGCACCGGCCTCCAATATGCCGAACGTCCTGGCCTGGCTCCCACAGCCAAGGTGGCAGCCAGAACAACTCTTGCTTTCTTTCAAGGTCTCTGGGAACTACTTGCATTGCCACCCAGACTTTGGGGCTGCGGGCTTTCCTGGCCACTCTATCCTCAAAAGCACCTTTTTTTCACTTTCCCCCAGCACCGGACCCCAATATGCCGAATGTCGTGGCCTGGCTCCCACAGCCAAGGTGGCAGCCAGAACAACTCTTGCTTTCTTTCAAGGTCTCTGGGAACTACTTGCATTGCCACCCAGACTTTGGGGCTGCACGCTTTCCTGGCCACTCTATCCTCAAAAGCACAGATTTTTCACTTTACCCCTGAACCGGACCCCAATATGCTGAACGTCCTGGCCTGGCTCCCACAGCCAAGGTGGCAGCCAGAACAACTCTTGCTTTCTTTCAAGGTCTCTGGGAACTACTTGCATTGCCACCCAGACTTTGGGGCTGCACGCTTTCCTGGCCACTCTATCCTTAAAAGCAACTTTTTTTCACTTTCCCCCAGCACCGGCCTCCAATATGCCGAACGTCCTGGCCTGGCTCCCACAGCCAAGGTGGCAGCCAGAACAACTCTTGCTTTCTTTCATGGTCTCTGGGAACTACTTGCATTGCCACCCAGACTTTGGGGCTGCGGGCTTTCCTGGCCACTCTGTCCTCACAAGCACCTTTTTTTCACTTTCCCCCAGCACCGGCCTCCAATATGCCGAACGTCGTGGCCTGGCTCCCACAGCCAAGGTGGCAGCCAGAACAACTCTTGCTTTCTTTCAAGGTCTCTGGGAACTACTTGCATTGCCACCCAGACTTTGGGGCTGCGGGCTTTCCTGGCCACTCTATCCTCAAAAGCACAGATTTTTCACTTTACCCCTGAACCGGGCCCCAATATGCTGAACGTCCTGGCCTGGCTCCCACAGCCAAGGTGGCAGCCAGAACAACTCTTGCTTTCTTTCAAGGTCTCTGGGAACTACTTGCATTGCCACCCAGACTTTGGGGCTGTGGGCTTTCCTGGCCACTCTATCCTCCAAAGAACCTTTTTTTCACTTTCCCCCAGCACCGGCCTCCAATATGCCGAACGTCCTGGCCTGGCTCCCACAGCCAAGGTGGCAGCCAGAACAACTCTTGCTTTCTTTCAAGGTCTCTGGGAACTACTTGCATTGCCACCCAGACTTTGGGGCTGCGGGCTTTCCTGGCCACTCTATCCTCCAAAGAACCTTTTTTTCACTTTCCCCCAGCACCGGCCTCCAATATGCCGAACGTCCTGGCCTGGCTCCCACAGCCAAGGTGGCAGCCAGAACAACTCTTGCTTTCTTTCAAGGTCTCTGGGAACTACTTGCATTGCCACCCAGACTTTGGGGCTGCACGCTTTCCTGGCCACTCTGTCCTCACAAGAACCTTTTTTTCACTTTCCCCCAGCACCGGCCTCCAATATGCCGAACGTCCTGGCCTGGCTCCCACAGCCAAGGTGGCAGCCAGAACAACTCTTGCTTTCTTTCATGGTCTCTGGGAACTACTTGCATTGCCACCCAGACTTTGGGGCTGCGGGCTTTCCTGGCCACTCTATCCTCCAAAGAACCTTTTTTTCACTTTCCCCCAGCACCGGCCTCCAATATGCCGAACGTCCTGGCCTGGCTCCCACAGCCAAGGTGGCAGCCAGAACAACTCTTGCTTTCTTTCAAGGTCTCTGGGAACTACTTGCATTGCCACCCAGACTTTGGGGCTGCGGGCTTTCCTGGCCACTCTATCCTCCAAAGAACCTTTTTTTCACTTTCCCCCAGCACCGGCCTCCAATATGCCGAACGTCCTGGCCTGGCTCCCACAGCCAAGGTGGCAGCCAGAACAACTCTTGCTTTCTTTCAAGGTCTCTGGGAACTACTTGCATTGCCACCCAGACTTTGGGGCTGCACGCTTTCCTGGCCACTCTATCCTCCAAAGAACCTTTTTTTCACTTTCCCCCAGCACCGGCCTCAAATATGCCGAACGTCCTGGCCTGGCTCCCACAGCCAAGGTGGCAGCCAGAACAACTCTTGCTTTCTTTCAAGGTCTCTGGGAACTACTTGCATTGCCACCCAGACTTTGGGGCTGCGGGCTTTCCTGGCCACTCTATCCTCCAAAGAACCTTTTTTTCACTTTCCCCCAGCACCGGCCTCCAATATGCCGAACATCGTGGCCTGGCTCCCACACCCAAGGTGGCAGCCAGATCAACTCTTGCTTTCTTTCAAGGTCTCTGGGAACTACTTGCATTGCCACCCAGACTTTGGGGCTGCACGCTTTCCTGGCCACTCTATCCTCCAAAGAACCTTTTTTTCACTTTACCCCTGAACCGGACCCCAATATGCTGAACGTCCTGGCCTGGCTCCCACAGCCAAGGTGGCAGCCAGAACAACTCTTGCTTTCTTTCAAGGTCTCTGGGAACTACTTGCATTGCCACCCAGACTTTGGGGCTGTGGGCTTTCCTGGCCACTCTATCCTCCAAAGAACCTTTTTTTCACTTTCCCCCAGCACCGGCCTCCAATATGCCGAACGTCCTGGCCTGGCTCCCACAGCCAAGGTGGCAGCCAGAACAACTCTTGCTTTCTTTCAAGGTCTCTGGGAACTACTTGCATTGCCACCCAGACTTTGGGGCTGCGGGCTTTCCTGGCCACTCTATCCTCCAAAGAACCTTTTTTTCACTTTCCCCCAGCACCGGCCTCCAATATGCCAAACGTCCTGGCCTGGCTCCCACAGCCAAGGTGGCAGCCAGAACAACTCTTGCTTTCTTTCAAGGTCTCTGGGAACTACTTGCATTGCCACCCAGACTTTGGGGCTGCACGCTTTCCTGGCCACTCTATCCTCAAAAGCACAGATTTTTCACTTTACCCCTGAACCGGACCCCAATATGCTGAACGTCCTGGCCTGGCTCCCACAGCCAAGGTGGCAGCCAGAACAACTCTTGCTTTCTTTCAAGGTCTCTGGGAACTACTTGCATTGCCACCCAGACTTTGGGGCTGCGGGCTTTCCTGGCCACTCTATCCTCCAAAGAACCTTTTTTTCACTTTCCCCCAGCACCGGCCTCCAATATGCCGAACGTCCTGGCCTGGCTCCCACAGCCAAGGTGGCAGCCAGAACAACTCTTGCTTTCTTTCAAGGTCTCTGGGAACTACTTGCATTGCCACCCAGACTTTGGGGCTGCGGGCTTTCCTGGCCACTCTATCCTCCAAAGAACCTTTTTTTCACTTTCCCCCAGCACCGGCCTCCAATATGCCGAACGTCCTGGCCTGGCTCCCACAGCCAAGGTGGCAGCCAGAACAACTCTTGCTTTCTTTCAAGGTCTCTGGGAACTACTTGCATTGCCACCCAGACTTTGGGGCTGCACGCTTTCCTGGCCACTCTGTCCTCACAAGAACCTTTTTTTCACTTTCCCCCAGCACCGGCCTCCAATATGCCGAACGTCCTGGCCTGGCTCCCACAGCCAAGGTGGCAGCCAGAACAACTCTTGCTTTCTTTCATGGTCTCTGGGAACTACTTGCATTGCCACCCAGACTTTGGGGCTGCGGGCTTTCCTGGCCACTCTATCCTCCAAAGAACCTTTTTTTCACTTTCCCCCAGCACCGGCCTCCAATATGCCGAACGTCCTGGCCTGGCTCCCACAGCCAAGGTGGCAGCCAGAACAACTCTTGCTTTCTTTCAAGGTCTCTGGGAACTACTTGCATTGCCACCCAGACTTTGGGGCTGCGGGCTTTCCTGGCCACTCTATCCTCAAAAGAACCTTTTTTTCACTTTCCCCCAGCACCGGCCTCCAATATGCCGAACGTCCTGGCCTGGCTCCCACAGCCAAGGTGGCAGCCAGAACAACTCTTGCTTTCTTTCAAGGTCTCTGGGAACTACTTGCATTGCCACCCAGACTTTGGGGCTGCACGCTTTCCTGGCCACTCTATCCTCAAAAGCACAGATTTTTCACTTTACCCCTGAACCGGACCCCAATATGCTGAACGTCCTGGCCTGGCTCCCACAGCCAAGGTGGCAGCCAGAACAACTCTTGCTTTCTTTCAAGGTCTCTGGGAACTACTTGCATTGCCACCCAGACTTTGGGGCTGCACGCTTTCCTGGCCACTCTATCCTTAAAAGCAACTTTTTTTCACTTTCCCCCAGCACCGGCCTCCAATATGCCGAACGTCCTGGCCTGGCTCCCACAGCCAAGGTGGCAGCCAGAACAACTCTTGCTTTCTTTCATGGTCTCTGGGAACTACTTGCATTGCCACCCAGACTTTGGGGCTGCGGGCTTTCCTGGCCACTCTGTCCTCACAAGCACCTTTTTTTCACTTTCCCCCAGCACCGGCCTCCAATATGCCGAACGTCGTGGCCTGGCTCCCACAGCCAAGGTGGCAGCCAGAACAACTCTTGCTTTCTTTCAAGGTCTCTGGGAACTACTTGCATTGCCACCCAGACTTTGGGGCTGCGGGCTTTCCTGGCCACTCTATCCTCAAAAGCACAGATTTTTCACTTTACCCCTGAACCGGGCCCCAATATGCTGAACGTCCTGGCCTGGCTCCCACAGCCAAGGTGGCAGCCAGAACAACTCTTGCTTTCTTTCAAGGTCTCTGGGAACTACTTGCATTGCCACCCAGACTTTGGGGCTGTGGGCTTTCCTGGCCACTCTATCCTCCAAAGAACCTTTTTTTCACTTTCCCCCAGCACCGGCCTCCAATATGCCGAACGTCCTGGCCTGGCTCCCACAGCCAAGGTGGCAGCCAGAACAACTCTTGCTTTCTTTCAAGGTCTCTGGGAACTACTTGCATTGCCACCCAGACTTTGGGGCTGCGGGCTTTCCTGGCCACTCTATCCTCCAAAGAACCTTTTTTTCACTTTCCCCCAGCACCGGCCTCCAATATGCCGAACGTCCTGGCCTGGCTCCCACAGCCAAGGTGGCAGCCAGAACAACTCTTGCTTTCTTTCAAGGTCTCTGGGAACTACTTGCATTGCCACCCAGACTTTGGGGCTGCACGCTTTCCTGGCCACTCTGTCCTCACAAGAACCTTTTTTTCACTTTCCCCCAGCACCGGCCTCCAATATGCCGAACGTCCTGGCCTGGCTCCCACAGCCAAGGTGGCAGCCAGAACAACTCTTGCTTTCTTTCATGGTCTCTGGGAACTACTTGCATTGCCACCCAGACTTTGGGGCTGCGGGCTTTCCTGGCCACTCTATCCTCCAAAGAACCTTTTTTTCACTTTCCCCCAGCACCGGCCTCCAATATGCCGAACGTCCTGGCCTGGCTCCCACAGCCAAGGTGGCAGCCAGAACAACTCTTGCTTTCTTTCAAGGTCTCTGGGAACTACTTGCATTGCCACCCAGACTTTGGGGCTGCGGGCTTTCCTGGCCACTCTATCCTCCAAAGAACCTTTTTTTCACTTTCCCCCAGCACCGGCCTCCAATATGCCGAACGTCCTGGCCTGGCTCCCACAGCCAAGGTGGCAGCCAGAACAACTCTTGCTTTCTTTCAAGGTCTCTGGGAACTACTTGCATTGCCACCCAGACTTTGGGGCTGCACGCTTTCCTGGCCACTCTATCCTCCAAAGAACCTTTTTTTCACTTTCCCCCAGCACCGGCCTCAAATATGCCGAACGTCCTGGCCTGGCTCCCACAGCCAAGGTGGCAGCCAGAACAACTCTTGCTTTCTTTCAAGGTCTCTGGGAACTACTTGCATTGCCACCCAGACTTTGGGGCTGCGGGCTTTCCTGGCCACTCTATCCTCCAAAGAACCTTTTTTTCACTTTCCCCCAGCACCGGCCTCCAATATGCCGAACATCGTGGCCTGGCTCCCACACCCAAGGTGGCAGCCAGATCAACTCTTGCTTTCTTTCAAGGTCTCTGGGAACTACTTGCATTGCCACCCAGACTTTGGGGCTGCACGCTTTCCTGGCCACTCTATCCTCCAAAGAACCTTTTTTTCACTTTACCCCTGAACCGGACCCCAATATGCTGAACGTCCTGGCCTGGCTCCCACAGCCAAGGTGGCAGCCAGAACAACTCTTGCTTTCTTTCAAGGTCTCTGGGAACTACTTGCATTGCCACCCAGACTTTGGGGCTGTGGGCTTTCCTGGCCACTCTATCCTCCAAAGAACCTTTTTTTCACTTTCCCCCAGCACCGGCCTCCAATATGCCGAACGTCCTGGCCTGGCTCCCACAGCCAAGGTGGCAGCCAGAACAACTCTTGCTTTCTTTCAAGGTCTCTGGGAACTACTTGCATTGCCACCCAGACTTTGGGGCTGCGGGCTTTCCTGGCCACTCTATCCTCCAAAGAACCTTTTTTTCACTTTCCCCCAGCACCGGCCTCCAATATGCCAAACGTCCTGGCCTGGCTCCCACAGCCAAGGTGGCAGCCAGAACAACTCTTGCTTTCTTTCAAGGTCTCTGGGAACTACTTGCATTGCCACCCAGACTTTGGGGCTGCACGCTTTCCTGGCCACTCTATCCTCAAAAGCACAGATTTTTCACTTTACCCCTGAACCGGACCCCAATATGCTGAACGTCCTGGCCTGGCTCCCACAGCCAAGGTGGCAGCCAGAACAACTCTTGCTTTCTTTCAAGGTCTCTGGGAACTACTTGCATTGCCACCCAGACTTTGGGGCTGCGGGCTTTCCTGGCCACTCTATCCTCCAAAGAACCTTTTTTTCACTTTCCCCCAGCACCGGCCTCCAATATGCCGAACGTCCTGGCCTGGCTCCCACAGCCAAGGTGGCAGCCAGAACAACTCTTGCTTTCTTTCAAGGTCTCTGGGAACTACTTGCATTGCCACCCAGACTTTGGGGCTGCGGGCTTTCCTGGCCACTCTATCCTCCAAAGAACCTTTTTTTCACTTTCCCCCAGCACCGGCCTCCAATATGCCGAACGTCCTGGCCTGGCTCCCACAGCCAAGGTGGCAGCCAGAACAACTCTTGCTTTCTTTCAAGGTCTCTGGGAACTACTTGCATTGCCACCCAGACTTTGGGGCTGCACGCTTTCCTGGCCACTCTGTCCTCACAAGAACCTTTTTTTCACTTTCCCCCAGCACCGGCCTCCAATATGCCGAACGTCCTGGCCTGGCTCCCACAGCCAAGGTGGCAGCCAGAACAACTCTTGCTTTCTTTCATGGTCTCTGGGAACTACTTGCATTGCCACCCAGACTTTGGGGCTGCGGGCTTTCCTGGCCACTCTATCCTCCAAAGAACCTTTTTTTCACTTTCCCCCAGCACCGGCCTCCAATATGCCGAACGTCCTGGCCTGGCTCCCACAGCCAAGGTGGCAGCCAGAACAACTCTTGCTTTCTTTCAAGGTCTCTGGGAACTACTTGCATTGCCACCCAGACTTTGGGGCTGCGGGCTTTCCTGGCCACTCTATCCTCAAAAGAACCTTTTTTTCACTTTCCCCCAGCACCGGCCTCCAATATGCCGAACGTCCTGGCCTGGCTCCCACAGCCAAGGTGGCAGCCAGAACAACTCTTGCTTTCATTCATGGTCTCTGGGAACTACTTGCAATGCCACCCAGACTTTGGGGCTGCGGGCTTTCCTGGCCACTCTCTCCTCAAAAGAACCTTTTTTTCACTTTCCCCCAGCACCGGCCTCCAATATGCCGAACGTCCTGGCCTGGCTCCCACAGCCAAGGTGGCAGCCAGAACAACTCTTGCTTTCTTTCATGGTCTCTGGGAACTACTTGCATTGCCACCCAGACTTTGGGGCTGCGGGCTTTCCTGGCCACTCTATCCTCCAAAGAACCTTTTTTTCACTTTCCCCCAGCACCGGCCTCCAATATGCCGAACGTCCTGGCCTGGCTCCCACAGCCAAGGTGGCAGCCAGAACAACTCTTGCTTTCTTTCAAGGTCTCTGGGAACTACTTGCATTGCCACCCAGACTTTGGGGCTGCAGGCTTTCCTGGCCACTCTATCCTCCAAAGAACCTTTTTTTCACTTTCCCCCAGCACCGGCCTCCAATATGCCGAACGTCCTGGCCTGGCTCCCACAGCCAAGGTGGCAGCCAGAACAACTCTTGCTTTCTTTCAAGGTCTCTGGGAACTACTTGCATTGCCACCCAGACTTTGGGGCTGCACGCTTTCCTGGCCACTCTATCCTCCAAAGAACCTTTTTTTCACTTTCCCCCTGAACCGGCCTCAAATATGCCGAACGTCCTGGCCTGGCTCCCACAGCCAAGGTGGCAGCCAGAACAACTCTTGCTTTCTTTCAAGGTCTCTGGGAACTACTTGCATTGCCACCCAGACTTTGGGGCTGCGGGCTTTCCTGGCCACTCTATCCTCCAAAGAACCTTTTTTTCACTTTCCCCCAGCACCGGCCTCCAATATGCCGAACGTCCTGGCCTGGCTCCCACAGCCAAGGTGGCAGCCAGAACAACTCTTGCTTTCTTTCAAGGTCTCTGGGAACTACTTGCATTGCCACCCAGACTTTGGGGCTGCACGCTTTCCTGGCCACTCTGTCCTCACAAGAACCTTTTTTTCACTTTCCCCCAGCACTGGCCTCCAATATGCCGAACGTCCTGGCCTGGCTCCCACAGCCAAGGTGGCAGCCAGAACAACTCTTGCTTTCTTTCATGGTCTCTGGGAACTACTTGCATTGCCACCCAGACTTTGGGGCTGCGGGCTTTCCTGGCCACTCTATCCTCCAAAGAACCTTTTTTTCACTTTCCCCCAGCACCGGCCTCCAATATGCCGAACGTCCTGGCCTGGCTCCCACAGCCAAGGTGGCAGCCAGAACAACTCTTGCTTTCTTTCAAGGTCTCTGGGAACTACTTGCATTGCCACCCAGACTTTGGGGCTGCACGCTTTCCTGGCCACTCTATCCTCCAAAGAACCTTTTTTTCACTTTCCCCCAGCACCGGCCTCCAATATGCCGAACGTCCTGGCCTGGCTCCCACAGCCAAGGTGGCAGCCAGAACAACTCTTGCTTTCTTTCAAGGTCTCTGGGAACTACTTGCATTGCCACCCAGACTTTGGGGCTGCACGCTTTCCTGGCCACTCTATCCTCCAAAGAACCTTTTTTTCACTTTCCCCCAGCACCGGCCTCAAATATGCCGAACGTCCTGGCCTGGCTCCCACAGCCAAGGTGGCAGCCAGAACAACTCTTGCTTTCTTTCAAGGTCTCTGGGAACTACTTGCATTGCCACCCAGACTTTGGGGCTGCGGGCTTTCCTGGCCACTCTATCCTCCAAAGAACCTTTTTTTCACTTTCCCCCAGCACCGGCCTCCAATATGCCGAACATCGTGGCCTGGCTCCCACACCCAAGGTGGCAGCCAGATCAACTCTTGCTTTCTTTCAAGGTCTCTGGGAACTACTTGCATTGCCACCCAGACTTTGGGGCTGCACGCTTTCCTGGCCACTCTATCCTCCAAAGAACCTTTTTTTCACTTTACCCCTGAACCGGACCCCAATATGCTGAACGTCCTGGCCTGGCTCCCACAGCCAAGGTGGCAGCCAGAACAACTCTTGCTTTCTTTCAAGGTCTCTGGGAACTACTTGCATTGCCAGCAGACTTTGGGGCTGCGGGCTTTCCTGGCCACTCTATCCTCCAAAGAACCTTTTTTTCACTTTCCCCCAGCACCGGCCTCAAATATGCCGAACGTCCTGGCCTGGCTCCCACAGCCAAGGTGGCAGCCAGAACAACTCTTGCTTTCTTTCAAGGTCTCTGGGAACTACTTGCATTGCCACCCAGACTTTGGGGCTGCGGGCTTTCCTGGCCACTCTCTCCTCACAAGCACCTTTTTTTCACTTTCCCCCAGCACCGGACCCCAATATGCCGAATGTCGTGGCCTGGCTCCCACAGCCAAGGTGGCAGCCAGAACAACTCTTGCTTTCTTTCAAGGTCTCTGGGAACTACTTGCATTGCCACCCAGACTTTGGGGCTGCACGCTTTCCTGGCCACTCTATCCTCAAAAGCACAGATTTTTCACTTTACCCCTGAACCGGACCCCAATATGCTGAACGTCCTGGCCTGGCTCCCACAGCCAAGGTGGCAGCCAGAACAACGCTTGCTTTCTTTCAAGGTCTCTGGGAACTACTTGCATTGCCACCCAGACTTTGGGGCTGCACGCTTTCCTGGCCACTCTATCCTTAAAAGCAACTTTTTTTCACTTTCCCCCAGCACCGGCCTCAAATATGCCGAACGTCCTGGCCTGGCTCCCACAGCCAAGGTGGCAGCCAGAACAACTCTTGCTTTCTTTCATGGTCTCTGGGAACTACTTGCATTGCCACCCAGACTTTGGGGCTGCGGGCTTTCCTGGCCACTCTGTCCTCACAAGCACCTTTTTTTCACTTTCCCCCAGCACCGGCCTCCAATATGCCGAACGTCCTGGCCTGGCTCCCACAGCCAAGGTGGCAGCCAGAACAACTCTTGCTTTCTTTCAAGGTCTCTGGGAACTACTTGCATTGCCACCCAGACTTTGGGGCTGCGGGCTTTCCTGGCCACTCTATCCTCAAAAGCACAGATTTTTCACTTTACCCCTGAACCGGACCCCAATATGCTGAACGTCCTGGCCTGGCTCCCACAGCCAAGGTGGCAGCCAGAACAACTCTTGCTTTCTTTCAAGGTCTCTGGGAACTACTTGCATTGCCACCCAGACTTTGGGGCTGCGGGCTTTCCTGGCCACTCTATCCTCCAAAGAACCTTTTTTTCATATTCCCCCAGCACCGGCCTCCAATATGCCGAACGTCCTGGCCTGGCTCCCACAGCCAAGGTGGCAGCCAGAACAACTCTTGCTTTCTTTCAAGGTCTCTGGGAACTACTTGCATTGCCACCCAGACTTTGGGGCTGCGGGCTTTCCTGGCCACTCTGTCCTCACAAGAACCTTTTTTTCACTTTCCCCCAGCACCGGCCTCCAATATGCCGAACGTCCTGGCCTGGCTCCCACAGCCAAGGTGGCAGCCAGAACAACTCTTGCTTTCTTTCATGGTCTCTGGGAACTACTTGCATTGCCACCCAGACTTTGGGGCTGCGGGCTTTCCTGGCCACTCTATCCTCCAAAGAACCTTTTTTTCACTTTCCCCCAGCACCGGCCTCCAATATGCCGAACGTCCTGGCCTGGCTCCCACAGCCAAGGTGGCAGCCAGAACAACTCTTGCTTTCTTTCAAGGTCTCTGGGAACTACTTGCATTGCCACCCAGACTTTGGGGCTGCGGGCTTTCCTGGCCACTCTATCCTCCAAAGAACCTTTTTTTCACTTTCCCCCAGCACCGGCCTCCAATATGCCGAACGTCCTGGCCTGGCTCCCACAGCCAAGGTGGCAGCCAGAACAACTCTTGCTTTCTTTCATGGTCTCTGGGAACTACTTGCAGTGCCACCCAGACTTTGGGGCTGCGGGCTTTCCTGGCCACTCTCTCCTCAAAAGAACCTTTTTTTCACTTTCCCCCAGCACCGGCCTCCAATATGCCGAACGTCCTGGCCTGGCTCCCACAGCCAAGGTGGCAGCCAGAACAACTCTTGCTTTCTTTCATGGTCTCTGGGAACTACTTGCATTGCCACCCAGACTTTGGGGCTGCGGGCTTTCCTGGCCACTCTGTCCTCACAAGCACCTTTTTTTCACTTTCCCCCAGCACCGGCCTCCAATATGCCGAACGTCCTGGCCTGGCTCCCACAGCCAAGGTGGCAGCCAGAACAACTCTTGCTTTCTTTCAAGGTCTCTGGGAACTACTTGCATTGCCACCCAGACTTTGGGGCTGCGGGCTTTCCTGGCCACTCTATCCTCCAAAGAACCTTTTTTTCACTTTCCCCCAGCACCGGCCTCCAATATGCCGAACGTCCTGGCCTGGCTCCCACAGCCAAGGTGGCAGCCAGAACAACTCTTGCTTTCTTTCAAGGTCTCTGGGAACTACTTGCATTGCCACCCAGACTTTGGGGCTGCACGCTTTCCTGGCCACTCTATCCTCCAAAGAACCTTTTTTTCACTTTCCCCCAGCACCGGCCTCAAATATGCCGAACGTCCTGGCCTGGCTCCCACAGCCAAGGTGGCAGCCAGAACAACTCTTGCTTTCTTTCAAGGTCTCTGGGAACTACTTGCATTGCCACCCAGACTTTGGGGCTGCACGCTTTCCTGGCCACTCTATCCTCCAAAGAACCTTTTTTTCACTTTCCCCCAGCACCGGCCTCCAATATGCCGAACATCGTGGCCTGGCTCCCACACCCAAGGTGGCAGCCAGATCAACTCTTGCTTTCTTTCAAGGTCTCTGGGAACTACTTGCAGTGCCACCCAGACTTTGGGGCTGCACGCTTTCCTGGCCACTCTATCCTCCAAAGAACCTTTTTTTCACTTTCCCCCAGCACCGGCCTCAAATATGCCGAACGTCCTGGCCTGGCTCCCACAGCCAAGGTGGCAGCCAGAACAACTCTTGCTTTCTTTCAAGGTCTCTGGGAACTACTTGCATTGCCACCCAGACTTTGGGGCTGCGGGCTTTCCTGGCCACTCTGTCCTCACAAGCACCTTTTTTTCACTTTCCCCCAGCACCGGACCCCAATATGCCCAATGTCGTGGCCTGGCTCCCACAGCCAAGGTGGCAGCCAGAACAACTCTTGCTTTCTTTCAAGGTCTCTGGGAACTACTTGCATTGCCACCCAGACTTTGGGGCTGCGGGCTTTCCTGGCCACTCTATCCTCAAAAGCACAGATTTTTCACTTTACCACTGAACCGGACCACAATATGCTGAACGTCCTGGCCTGGCTCCCACAGCCAAGGTGGCAGCCAGAACAACTCTTGCTTTCTTTCAAGGTCTCTGGGAACTACTTGCATTGCCACCCAGACTTTGGGGCTGCGGGCTTTCCTGGCCACTCTCTCCTCCAAAGAACCTTTTTTTCACTTTCCCCCAGCACCGGCCTCCAATATGCCGAACGTCCTGGCCTGGCTCCCACAGCCAAGGTGGCAGCCAGAACAACTCTTGCTTTCTTTCATGGTCTCTGGGAACTACTTGCATTGCCACCCAGACTTTGGGGCTGCGGGCTTTCCTGGCCACTCTATCCTCCAAAGAACCTTTTTTTCACTTTCCCCCAGCACCGGACCCCAATATGCCGAACGTCCTGGCCTGGCTCCCACAGCCAAGGTGGCAGCCAGATCAACTCTTGCTTTCTTTCATGGTCTCTGGGAACTACTTGCATTGCCACCCAGACTTTGGGGCTGCGGGCTTTCCTGGCCACTCTATCCTCACAAGAACCTTTTTTTCACTTTCCCCCAGCACCGGCCTCCAATATGCCGAACGTCCTGGCCTGGCTCCCACAGCCAAGGTGGCAGCCAGAACAACTCTTGCTTTCTTTCAAGGTCTCTGGGAACTACTTGCATTGCCACCCAGACTTTGGGGCTGCGGGCTTTCCTGGCCACTCTGTCCTCACAAGAACCTTTTTTTCACTTTCCCCCAGCACCGGCCTCCAATATGCCGAACGTCCTGGCCTGGCTCCCACAGCCAAGGTGGCAGCCAGAACAACTCTTGCTTTCTTTCAAGGTCTCTGGGAACTACTTGCATTGCCACCCAGACTTTGGGGCTGCGGGCTTTCCTGGCCACTCTATCCTCCAAAGAACCTTTTTTTCACTTTCCCCCAGCACCGGCCTCCAATATGCCGAACGTCCTGGCCTGGCTCCCACAGCCAAGGTGGCAGCCAGAACAACTCTTGCTTTCTTTCATGGTCTCTGGGAACTACTTGCATTGCCACCCAGACTTTGGGGCTGCGGGCTTTCCTGGCCACTCTATCCTCCAAAGAACCTTTTTTTCACTTTCCCCCAGCACCGGCCTCCAATATGCCGAACGTCCTGGCCTGGCTCCCACAGCCAAGGTGGCAGCCAGAACAACTCTTGCTTTCTTTCAAGGTCTCTGGGAACTACTTGCATTGCCACCCAGACTTTGGGGCTGCGGGCTTTCCTGGCCACTCTATCCTCCAAAGAACCTTTTTTTCACTTTCCCCCAGCACCGGCCTCCAATATGCCGAACGTCCTGGCCTGGCTCCCACAGCCAAGGTGGCAGCCAGAACAACTCTTGCTTTCATTCATGGTCTCTGGGAACTACTTGCAATGCCACCCAGACTTTGGGGCTGCGGGCTTTCCTGGCCACTCTCTCCTCAAAAGAACCTTTTTTTCACTTTCCCCCAGCACCGGCCTCCAATATGCCGAACGTCCTGGCCTGGCTCCCACAGCCAAGGTGGCAGCCAGAACAACTCTTGCTTTCTTTCATGGTCTCTGGGAACTACTTGCATTGCCACCCAGACTTTGGGGCTGCGGGCTTTCCTGGCCACTCTGTCCTCACAAGCACCTTTTTTTCACTTTCCCCCAGCACCGGCCTCCAATATGCCGAACGTCCTGGCCTGGCTCCCACAGCCAAGGTGGCAGCCAGAACAACTCTTGCTTTCTTTCAAGGTCTCTGGGAACTACTTGCATTGCCACCCAGACTTTGGGGCTGCACGCTTTCCTGGACACTCTATCCTCCAAAGAACCTTTTTTTCACTTTCCCCCAGCACCGGACCCCAATATGCCGAACGTCCTGGCCTGGCTCCCACAGCCAAGGTGGCAGCCAGATCAACTCTTGCTTTCTTTCATGGTCTCTGGGAACTACTTGCATTGCCACCCAGACTTTGGGGCTGCGGGCTTTCCTGGCCACTCTATCCTCCAAAGAACCTTTTTTTCACTTTCCCCCAGCACCGGCCTCCAATATGCCGAACGTCCTGGCCTGGCTCCCACAGCCAAGGTGGCAGCCAGAACAACTCTTGCTTTCTTTCAAGGTCTCTGGGAACTACTTGCATTGCCACCCAGACTTTGGGGCTGCGGGCTTTCCTGGCCACTCTGTCCTCACAAGAACCTTTTTTTCACTTTCCCCCAGCACCGGCCTCCAATATGCCGAACGTCCTGGCCTGGCTCCCACAGCCAAGGTGGCAGCCAGAACAACTCTTGCTTTCTTTCAAGGTCTCTGGGAACTACTTGCATTGCCACCCAGACTTTGGGGCTGCGGGCTTTCCTGGCCACTCTATCCTCCAAAGAACCTTTTTTTCACTTTCCCCCAGCACCGGCCTCCAATATGCCGAACGTCCTGGCCTGGCTCCCACAGCCAAGGTGGCAGCCAGAACAACTCTTGCTTTCTTTCATGGTCTCTGGGAACTACTTGCATTGCCACCCAGACTTTGGGGCTGCGGGCTTTCCTGGCCACTCTATCCTCCAAAGAACCTTTTTTTCACTTTCCCCCAGCACCGGCCTCCAATATGCCGAACGTCCTGGCCTGGCTCCCACAGCCAAGGTGGCAGCCAGAACAACTCTTGCTTTCTTTCAAGGTCTCTGGGAACTACTTGCATTGCCACCCAGACTTTGGGGCTGCGGGCTTTCCTGGCCACTCTATCCTCCAAAGAACCTTTTTTTCACTTTACCCCAGCACCGGCCTCCAATATGCCGAACGTCCTGGCCTGGCTCCCACAGCCAAGGTGGCAGCCAGAACAACTCTTGCTTTCATTCATGGTCTCTGGGAACTACTTGCAATGCCACCCAGACTTTGGGGCTGCGGGCTTTCCTGGCCACTCTCTCCTCAAAAGAACCTTTTTTTCACTTTCCCCCAGCACCGGCCTCCAATATGCCGAACGTCCTGGCCTGGCTCCCACAGCCAAGGTGGCAGCCAGAACAACTCTTGCTTTCTTTCATGGTCTCTGGGAACTACTTGCATTGCCACCCAGACTTTGGGGCTGCGGGCTTTCCTGGCCACTCTGTCCTCACAAGCACCTTTTTTTCACTTTCCCCCAGCACCGGCCTCCAATATGCCGAACGTCCTGGCCTGGCTCCCACAGCCAAGGTGGCAGCCAGAACAACTCTTGCTTTCTTTCAAGGTCTCTGGGAACTACTTGCATTGCCACCCAGACTTTGGGGCTGCACGCTTTCCTGGACACTCTATCCTCCAAAGAACCTTTTTTTCACTTTCCCCCAGCACCGGCCTCCAATATGCCGAACGTCCTGGCCTGGCTCCCACAGCCAAGGTGGCAGCCAGAACAACTCTTGCTTTCTTTCATGGTCTCTGGGAACTACTTGAATTGCCACCCAGACTTTGGGGCTGCACGCTTTCCTGGCCACTCTATCCTTAAAAGCACCTTTTTTTCACTTTCCCCCAGCACCGGCCTCAAATATCACAGAATCACAGAATCACAGAATCTTAGTGGTTGGAAGGGACCTTTGAGATCATCGAGTCCAACCACATTAAAAAAAAAACAAACAAACAAAAAAAAAACAAAACACAAAAACACACAAACAAACAAAAAAACACAACACAAAACCAAACAAACAACAACACCCCCCCAAAAAAAAAAAAAAAAAAAAAAAAAAAAAAAGCAAGCAGCATCCATCAACTAAACCCCACACACAACACCCCACCACAAACCAACAATCCCGGGCACTAGAGCATGCCCTGAAGAGCCACGTCTACACGTTTCTTAAATACCTCCAGGGATGGTGACTCCACCACCTCCCTGGGCAGGCTGTTCCAGTGCTTGACCACTCTCTCAGTAAAGTAATTCTTCCTAATATCTAATCTAAACCTCCCCTGCCGCAACTTCAGACCATTTCCTCTGGTCCTGTCGTTATTCCCTTGGGAGAAGAGGCCAACCCCCGCCTCTCTACAGTTTCCTTTCAGGTAGTTGTAGAGGGCAATGAAGTCTCCCCTCAGCCTCCTCTTCTCCAAACTAAACATGCCCAGTTCCCTCAGCCTCTCCTCATAGGACTTGTTCTCCAGACCCCTCACCAGCTTGGTGGCTCTCCTCTGGACACGCTCCAGCACTTCAATGTCTTTCCTGTAGTGAGGGGCCCAAAACTGAACACAGTACTCGAGGTGAGGCCTCACCAGTGCCGAGTACAGAGGCACGATGACTTCCCTGCTCCTGCTGGCCACGCTATTCCTGATACAGGCCAGGATGCCGTTGGCCTTCTTGGCTGCCTGGGCACACTGCTGGCTCATGTTAAGCCGGCTGTCCACTAACACTCCCAGGTCCTTTTCTGCCAGGCAGCTTTCCAGCCACTCTTCCCCAAGCCTGTAGCATTGCCTGGGGTTGTTGTGGCCGAAATGCAGAACCCGGCACTTGGCCTTATTAAACCTCATCCCATTGGCCTTGGCCCATTGGTCCAACCTGTCCAGGTCCCTCTGTAGAGCCTGCCGACCCTCAAGCAGATCAACACTCCCACCTAGTTTGGTGTCATCCGCAAACTTACTGAGGGTGCACTCAATCCCCTTATCTAGATCATCAATGAAGATATTGAACAAGACTGGCCCCAAAACTGAGCCCTGAGGGACACCACTGGTGACCGGCCGCCAACCAGATTTTGCTCCATTAATCACAACTCGCTGAGCACGGCCATCCAGCCAGTTTTTTATCCAGCGGAGGGTACACTTGTCTATGCCATGATTCTCCAGTTTCTCCAGGAGAATGCCGTGAGGGACGGTGTCAAAGGCCTTACCAAAGTCCAGGTAGACAACGTCCACAGCCTTCCCCTCATCGAGAAAGCGGGTCACATGGTCATAGAAAGAGATCAAGTTGGTCAGGCAGGACCTCCCTCTCATAAACCCATGCTGGCTGGCCCTGATCCCTTGGCTGCCCTGCACATGCCTTGAGAGCTCACTCAGGATGATCCTCTCCATGATCTTTCCCGGTACCGAGGTCAGGCTGACAGGCCTGTAGTTTCCAGGATCCTCCTTCCGGCCCTTCTTGTAGATGGGCGTCACATTGGCCACCCTCCAGTCATCTGGCACCTCTCCTGTTGACCAGGATTGTTGATAAATAATGGAGAGAGGCTTGGTAAGCTCTCTTGCCAGCTCCCTGAGAACCTTTGGGTGAATGCCATCCGGCCCCATAGACTTATGCGTGTCCAGGTGCATAAGCAAATCATTAACTACTTCCTCTTGGATTACAGGGGAGTTGTTCTGTTCTCCATTCTTATCTTCCAGCCCAAGAAGCTGAACTCCCTGGGGGTAGCTGGTCTGACTATTAAAGACAGAGGTAAAGAAGGCATTAAGTATCTCAGCCTTCTCCTCATCCTTGGTTGCAAGGTTTCCCCCCGCATCCAGTAAGGGATGGACATTCTCTGTCACTCTCTTTTTGTTGATGTATTTATAGAAACTTTTTTTGTTGTCCCTTATATTAATGGCCAGGTTGAGTTCTAGCTGGGCTTTTGCCTTCCTGATTTTTTCTCTGTATGACCTAACACAATCTCTGTACTCCTCCCGAGTTGCCTGTCCCCTCTTCCAAAGGTGGTAAACCTTCCTTTTTTCCTTAAGTCCCATCAAGAGCTCTTTGTTCATCCAGGCCGGCCATTTTCCCCGCCCTTTAATTTTGCGCTTCATGGGGACAGCCTGCTCCTGGGCCTTTAGGATTTCCCTCTTGAAGAGCGTCCAGCCTTCCTGGGCTCCTTTGTCTCTCAGGACTACCTCCCACGGGACTCTCCCAACCAGGGTTCTGAACAGGTTAAAGTCTGCCCACCGGAAGTCCAAGATGGAGGTTTTGTTAATCCCCTTCCTTACCTCACTATGAATGGAAAACTTAACCATTTCATGATCACTAAGCCCAAGACTGTCTCCGACCTCCACGTCCCCAACTAGCCCTTCTTTATTTGTGAACAGTAGGTCTAGCAAGGCACCTCCCCTGGTAGGCTTACCTACCATTTGTGTCAGGAAGTTATCCTCCATACACTCGAGGAACCTCCTAGCCTGCCTGCTCTCTGCTGTGTTATATTTCCAGCAGATGTCTGGTAAGTTGAAGTCCCCAACTAGAACAAGGGCTGGCGTTTGCGAGACTGCAGCCAGCCGCTTATAGAATACCTCATCAGCCTGCTCATCCTGGTTGGGTGGTCTATAGCAGACTCCCAGCACAAAATCACCTTTGTTAGCCTTCCCTTTCACCCTTACCCATAAACACTCCACTTCTTCATCACTGGAGTCTATCTCTATAGAGTCAAACAACTCCCTAATGTACAGAGCCACACCCCCCCCCCTCCTTCCTTGCCTATTCCTTCTGAAGAGCTTATAGCCACTTATTGCAGCATTCCAGTCATGACCATCGTCCCACCACGTTTCCGTGATGGCAACTATGTCATAGTTGTCCTGCCGCACCATGGCTTCCAGCTCATCCTGTTTGTTGCCCATGCTACGTGCATTAGCGTAGATGCACTTGACCTGGGCTACTGATTTCACCCCCATCTTTGGCCCTTGACACTCAGGTTCATTACCAGCAGGCTTGGTTTTATCCCCATCCCCCTTAACTTTCGGCTTAAAGCTCTGTCCGTGAGCTTTGTTAACTCTTAGCCTAGTACCCTTTTCCCCTTCTAGGAAAGGGTTTTCCCATTGTTCTCTAGCAGTAATTTCTAAACGTCTATCACCTTTCTCTGATGAAATGTCAGAGTGTGAGTCCTCACTAATGTGGCCTCCTTCAAACCGTGGCATGCTTTCCTCAGGCTTAATCTTGACAGGCCCAGTTATCTCCCCTTCCCCCCTCATATCTAGTTTAAAGACCGGTCAATGAGCCCTGCTAACTCCTGCCCCAAAATTCTTTTCCCCCTCTGGGACAGCTGTGTCTCACCTGACAATGGCATGCCAGGTGTCTCATATAGCCACCTATGTTCGAAAAACCCAAAGCCCTGCCTGTAACACCAGTCCCGGAGCCACAAGTTGATCTGTTGCCTCTTCCTATCAATTTCTTTATTCACAGTTGCCACTGGTGGGATAGAAGAGAAGACTACTTGTGTTCCTGACCCCTTGAGCTGCTGCCCTAAGGCTCTAAAATCTCTTTTAATTGATTTCAGCCTCCTCCTACCCATTTCATCACTACCCACCTGAAATACTAACAGGGGGTAATAATCAGAGGGGTTTACTAGGTCTGGGAGTTTGTTTGTCACATCCCTGACCCGAGCCCCAGGGAGGCAACAGACTTCCCTGTGTAGCGGGTCAGGGCGGCATATTGGTCCCTCTGCCCCCCTCAACAGAGAGTCACCCACAACTATGACCTTTCTCCTTTTCCTTTTGGAGCTAGTGGTGAAGTTGGGTCCGCTGTGACGTGTACTTTCTGTCTTCTCTAGTCTTGGTGTGCCATCCTCCTCTCCATCGGCCAGTTCCTCCTGCAGGACTCCATACCTGTTCTGCAGGGGTAACTGGGAAGCTGGGAGAGGTTGGGAGGGGACTCGCCTGTTTCCCCGAGCAGTGACCTGTTTCCATTCCTCCTTTTCTCTGAGATCCTCTCCTGTCTCTTGATGAGAAGAGGGGAGAGGGTCCTCCGATTTACACGGGGCCTCAACCTGTTCCCCTACTCTCAGGGAGTGCACCCACCAGTCAATTTCTCTTTCACACTCCCTGATGCTCCTCAGCCTCTCCACTTCATCCTTCAGCTGGGCCACCAGGTAGAGCAGATCATTCACCTGTTCACATCTTATACAGGTGTTGTCTCCGCTACCCTCCATTGCCAGCGCCAGGCTCCGGCACTCTCTGCACCCAGAGGCCTGCACACCCATATGTTTGCGTGGGGCCTCGGTCTGGGTACCCACAGCTTTCCTAAACATAGCCTTCGATCTGGTAGCAACCATAGCTGAGTCCCCAGGAGCGACTGACCTTACCGTGTACACCAGTAGAAGCACTGGGCCCGGCCGGTACACACACACCAGCTCCGGTTGCTCCCTCCGTGCTCTGTGGGCAGGGACTAGTCCCTGCCCTCCCTGACACCTTTTATCCCCTGGAGGTGGGATAAACCGGGGGTGGTGGCGGCTCCGCCCAGGCTCGCTCAGCAGCACCGCCCCCCCAGCTGACAGCCCCCAGGACAAGCAGGGGCCTTGTCCCGGCTTCAAAAAAAGCCCTAAAAAGAGCTTCTCGTCGGCCTTTTCCGCTACAGAACCCTTCCCCAGCGCAGTCTTACCTGCCCTGAAGCTGGTCTCCGTGGCAATGACCGTTTGGCACGTTGATGGGTCATTTAAAATGACCGGGGGTGGTGGCGGCTCCGCCCAGGCTCGCTCAGCAGCACCGCCCCCCCAGCTGACAGCCCCCAGGACAAGCAGGGGCCTTGTCCCGGCTTCAAAAAAAGCCCTAAAAAGAGCTTCTCGTCGGCCTTTTCCGCTACAGAACCCTTCCCCAGCGCAGTCTTACCTGCCCTGAAGCTGGTCTCCGTGGCAATGACCGTTTGGCACGTTGATGGGTCGTTTAAAATGACCGGGGGTGGTGGCGGCTCCGCCCAGGCTCGCTCAGCAGCACCGCCCCCCCAGCTGACAGCCCCCAGGACAAGCAGGGGCCTTGTCCCGGCTTCAAAAAAAGCCCTAAAAAGAGCTTCTCGTCGGCCTTTTCCGCTACAGAACCCTTCCCCAGCGCAGTCTTACCTGCCCTGAAGCTGGTCTCCGTGGCAATGACCGTTTGGCACGTTGATGGGTCGTTTAAAATGACCGGGGGTGGTGGCGGCTCCGCCCAGGCTCGCTCAGCAGCACCGCCCCCCCAGCTGACAGCCCCCAGGACAAGCAGGGGCCTTGTCCCGGCTTCAAAAAAAGCCCTAAAAAGAGCTTCTCGTCGGCCTTTTCCGCTACAGAACCCTTCCCCAGCGCAGTCTTACCTGCCCTGAAGCTGGTCTCCGTGGCAATGACCGTTTGGCACGTTGATGGGTCGTTTAAAATGACCGGGGGTGGTGGCGGCTCCGCCCAGGCTCGCTCAGCAGCACCGCCCCCCCAGCTGACAGCCCCCAGGACAAGCAGGGGCCTTGTCCCGGCTTCAAAAAAAGCCCTAAAAAGAGCTTCTCGTCGGCCTTTTCCGCTACAGAACCCTTCCCCAGCGCAGTCTTACCTGCCCTGAAGCTGGTCTCCGTGGCAATGACCGTTTGGCACGTTGATGGGTCGTTTAAAATGACCGGGGGTGGTGGCGGCTCCGCCCAGGCTCGCTCAGCAGCACCGCCCCCCCAGCTGACAGCCCCCAGGACAAGCAGGGGCCTTGTCCCGGCTTCAAAAAAAGCCCTAAAAAGAGCTTCTCGTCGGCCTTTTCCGCTACAGAACCCTTCCCCAGCGCAGTCTTACCTGCCCTGAAGCTGGTCTCCGTGGCAATGACCGTTTGGCACGTTGATGGGTCGTTTAAAATGACCGGGGGTGGTGGCGGCTCCGCCCAGGCTCGCTCAGCAGCACCGCCCCCCCAGCTGACAGCCCCCAGGACAAGCAGGGGCCTTGTCCCGGCTTCAAAAAAAGCCCTAAAAAGAGCTTCTCGTCGGCCTTTTCCGCTACAGAACCCTTCCCCAGCGCAGTCTTACCTGCCCTGAAGCTGGTCTCCGTGGCAATGACCGTTTGGCACATTGATGGGTCGTTTAAAATGACCGGGGGTGGTGGCGGCTCCGCCCAGGCTCGCTCAGCAGCACCGCCCCCCCAGCTGACAGCCCCCAGGACAAGCAGGGGCCTTGTCCCGGCTTCAAAAAAAGCCCTAAAAAGAGCTTCTCGTCGGCCTTTTCCGCTACAGAACCCTTCCCCAGCGCAGTCTTACCTGCCCTGAAGCTGGTCTCCGTGGCAATGACCGTTTGGCACGTTGATGGGTCGTTTAAAATGACCGGGGGTGGTGGCGGCTCCGCCCAGGCTCGCTCAGCAGCACCGCCCCCCCAGCTGACAGCCCCCAGGACAAGCAGGGGCCTTGTCCCGGCTTCAAAAAAAGCCCTAAAAAGAGCTTCTCGTCGGCCTTTTCCGCTACAGAACCCTTCCCCAGCGCAGTCTTACCTGCCCTGAAGCTGGTCTCCGTGGCAATGACCGTTTGGCACGTTGATGGGTCGTTTAAAATGACCGGGGGTGGTGGCGGCTCCGCCCAGGCTCGCTCAGCAGCACCGCCCCCCCAGCTGACAGCCCCCAGGACAAGCAGGGGCCTTGTCCCGGCTTCAAAAAAAGCCCTAAAAAGAGCTTCTCGTCGGCCTTTTCCGCTACAGAACCCTTCCCCAGCGCAGTCTTACCTGCCCTGAAGCTGGTCTCCGTGGCAATGACCGTTTGGCACGTTGATGGGTCGTTTAAAATGACCGGGGGTGGTGGCGGCTCCGCCCAGGCTCGCTCAGCAGCACCGCCCCCCCAGCTGACAGCCCCCAGGACAAGCAGGGGCCTTGTCCCGGCTTCAAAAAAAGCCCTAAAAAGAGCTTCTCGTCGGCCTTTTCCGCTACAGAACCCTTCCCCAGCGCAGTCTTACCTGCCCTGAAGCTGGTCTCCGTGGCAATGACCGTTTGGCACGTTGATGGGTCGTTTAAAATGACCGGGGGTGGTGGCGGCTCCGCCCAGGCTCGCTCAGCAGCACCGCCCCCCCAGCTGACAGCCCCCAGGACAAGCAGGGGCCTTGTCCCGGCTTCAAAAAAAGCCCTAAAAAGAGCTTCTCGTCGGCCTTTTCCGCTACAGAACCCTTCCCCAGCGCAGTCTTACCTGCCCTGAAGCTGGTCTCCGTGGCAATGACCGTTTGGCACGTTGATGGGTCATTTAAAATGACCGGGGGTGGTGGCGGCTCCGCCCAGGCTCGCTCAGCAGCACCGCCCCCCCAGCTGACAGCCCCCAGGACAAGCAGGGGCCTTGTCCCGGCTTCAAAAAAAGCCCTAAAAAGAGCTTCTCGTCGGCCTTTTCCGCTACAGAACCCTTCCCCAGCGCAGTCTTACCTGCCCTGAAGCTGGTCTCCGTGGCAATGACCGTTTGGCACGTTGATGGGTCGTTTAAAATGACCGGGGGTGGTGGCGGCTCCGCCCAGGCTCGCTCAGCAGCACCGCCCCCCCAGCTGACAGCCCCCAGGACAAGCAGGGGCCTTGTCCCGGCTTCAAAAAAAGCCCTAAAAAGAGCTTCTCGTCGGCCTTTTCCGCTACAGAACCCTTCCCCAGCGCAGTCTTACCTGCCCTGAAGCTGGTCTCCGTGGCAATGACCGTTTGGCACGTTGATGGGTCGTTTAAAATGACCGGGGGTGGTGGCGGCTCCGCCCAGGCTCGCTCAGCAGCACCGCCCCCCCAGCTGACAGCCCCCAGGACAAGCAGGGGCCTTGTCCCGGCTTCAAAAAAAGCCCTAAAAAGAGCTTCTCGTCGGCCTTTTCCGCTACAGAACCCTTCCCCAGCGCAGTCTTACCTGCCCTGAAGCTGGTCTCCGTGGCAATGAAGCTGGTCTCCGTGGCAATATGCCGAACGTCCTGGCCTGGCTCCCACAGCCAAGGTGGCAGCCAGAACAACTCTTGCTTTCTTTCATGGTCTCTGGGAACTACTTGCATTGCCACCCAGACTTTGGGGCTGCGGGCTTTCCTGGCCACTCTATCCTCCAAAGAACCTTTTTTTCACTTTCCCCCAGCACCGGCCTCCAATATGCCGAACGTCGTGGCCTGGCTCCCACAGCCAAGGTGGCAGCCAGAACAACTCTTGCTTTCTTTCAAGGTCTCTGGGAACTACTTGCATTGCCACCCAGACTTTGGGGCTGCACGCTTTCCTGGCCACTCTATCCTCAAAAGCACAGATTTTTCACTTTACCCCTGAACCGGACCCCAATATGCTGAACGTCCTGGCCTGGCTCCCACAGCCAAGGTGGCAGCCAGAACAACTCTTGCTTTCTTTCAAGGTCTCTGGGAACTACTTGCATTGCCACCCAGACTTTGGGGCTGCGGGCTTTCCTGGCCACTCTATCCTCCAAAGAACCTTTTTTTCACTTTCCCCCAGCACCGGCCTCCAATATGCCGAACGTCCTGGCCTGGCTCCCACAGCCAAGGTGGCAGCCAGAACAACTCTTGCTTTCTTTCATGGTCTCTGGGAACTACTTGCATTGCCACCCAGACTTTGGGGCTGCGGGCTTTCCTGGCCACTCTATCCTCCAAAGAACCTTTTTTTCACTTTCCCCCAGCACCGGCCTCCAATATGCCGAACGTCCTGGCCTGGCTCCCACAGCCAAGGTGGCAGCCAGATCAACTCTTGCTTTCTTTCATGGTCTCTGGGAACTACTTGCATTGCCACCCAGACTTTGGGGCTGCACGCTTTCCTGGCCACTCTATCCTTAAAAGCACCTTTTTTTCACTTTCCCCCAGCACCGGCCTCAAATATGCCGAATGTCCTGGCCTGGCTCCCACAGCCAAGGTGGCAGCCAGAACAACTCTTGCTTTCTTTCATGGTCTCTGGGAACTACTTGCATTGCCACCCAGACTTTGGGGCTGCGGGCTTTCCTGGCCACTCTATCCTCACAAGCACCTTTTTTTCACTTTCCCCCAGCACTGGCCTCCAATATGCCGAACGTCGTGGCCTGGCTCCCACAGCCAAGGTGGCAGCCAGAACAACTCTTGCTTTCTTTCAAGGTCTCTGGGAACTACTTGCATTGCCACCCAGACTTTGGGGCTGCGGGCTTTCCTGGCCACTCTATCCTCCAAAGAACCTTTTTTTCACTTTCCCCCAGCACCGGCCTCCAATATGCCGAACGTCCTGGCCTGGCTCCCACAGCCAAGGTGGCAGCCAGAACAACTCTTGCTTTCTTTCAAGGTCTCTGGGAACTACTTGCATTGCCACCCAGACTTTGGGGCTGCGGGCTTTCCTGGCCACTCTATCCTCCAAAGAACCTTTTTTTCACTTTCCCCCAGCACCGGCCTCCAATATGCCGAACGTCCTGGCCTGGCTCCCACAGCCAAGGTGGCAGCCAGAACAACTCTTGCTTTCTTTCATGGTCTCTGGGAACTACTTGCATTGCCACCCAGACTTTGGGGCTGCGGGCTTTCCTGGCCACTCTATCCTCCAAAGAACCTTTTTTTCACTTTCCCCCAGCACCGGCCTCCAATATGCCGAACGTCCTGGCCTGGCTCCCACAGCCAAGGTGGCAGCCAGAACAACTCTTGCTTTCTTTCAAGGTCTCTGGGAACTACTTGCATTGCCACCCAGACTTTGGGGCTGCGGGCTTTCCTGGCCACTCTGTCCTCACAAGCACCTTTTTTTCACTTTCCCCCAGCACCGGCTTCCAATATGCCGAACGTCGTGGCCTGGCTCCCACAGCCAAGGTGGCAGCCAGAACAACTCTTGCTTTCTTTCAAGGTCTCTGGGAACTACTTGCATTGCCACCCAGACTTTGGGGCTGCGGGCTTTCCTGGCCACTCTATCTTCCAAAGAACCTTTTTTTCACTTTCCCCCAGCACCGGCCTCCAATATGCCGAACGTCCTGGCCTGGCTCCCACACCCAAGGTGGCAGCCAGATCAAATCTTGCTTTCTTTCATGGTCTCTGGGAACTACTTGCATTGCCACCCAGACTTTGGGGCTGCACGCTTTCCTGGCCACTCTATCCTTAAAAGCACCTTTTTTTCACTTTCCCCCAGCACCGGCCTCAAATATGCCGAACGTCCTGGCCTGGCTCCCACAGCCAAGGTGGCAGCCAGAACAACTCTTGCTTTCTTTCATGGTCTCTGGGAACTACTTGCATTGCCACCCAGACTTTGGGGCTGCGGGCTTTCCTGGCCACTCTATCCTCCAAAGAACCTTTTTTTCACTTTCCCCCAGCACCGGCCTCCAATATGCCGAACGTCGTGGCCTGGCTCCCACAGCCAAGGTGGCAGCCAGAACAACTCTTGCTTTCTTTCAAGGTCTCTGGGAACTACTTGCATTGCCACCCAGACTTTGGGGCTGCACGCTTTCCTGGCCACTCTATCCTCAAAAGCACAGATTTTTCACTTTACCCCTGAACCGGACCCCAATATGCTGAACGTCCTGGCCTGGCTCCCACAGCCAAGGTGGCAGCCAGAACAACTCTTGCTTTCTTTCAAGGTCTCTGGGAACTACTTGCATTGCCACCCAGACTTTGGGGCTGCACGCTTTCCTGGCCACTCTATCCTTAAAAGCACCTTTTTTTCACTTTCCCCCAGCACCGGCCTCAAATATGCCGAACGTCCTGGCCTGGCTCCCACAGCCAAGGTGGCAGCCAGAACAACTCTTGCTTTCTTTCATGGTCTCTGGGAACTACTTGCATTGCCACCCAGACTTTGGGGCTGCGGGCTTTCCTGGCCACTCTGTCCTCACAAGCACCTTTTTTTCACTTTCCCCCAGCACCGGCCTCCAATATGCCGAACGTCCTGGCCTGGCTCCCACAGCCAAGGTGGCAGCCAGAACAACTCTTGCTTTCTTTCAAGGTCTCTGGGAACTACTTGCATTGCCACCCAGACTTTGGGGCTGCGGGCTTTCCTGGCCACTCTATCCTCAAAAGCACAGATTTTTCACTTTACCCCTGAACCGGACCCCAATATGCCGAACGTCCTGGCCTGGCTCCCACAGCCAAGGTGGCAGCCAGAACAACTCTTGCTTTCTTTCAAGGTCTCTGGGAACTACTTGCATTGCCACCCAGACTTTGGGGCTGCGGGCTTTCCTGGCCACTCTATCCTCCAAAGAACCTTTTTTTCACTTTCCCCCAGCACCGGCCTCCAATATGCCGAACGTCCTGGCCTGGCTCCCACAGCCAAGGTGGCAGCCAGATCAACTCTTGCTTTCTTTCATGGTCTCTGGGAACTACTTGCATTGCCACCCAGACTTTGGGGCTGCACGCTTTCCTGGCCACTCTATCCTTAAAAGCACCTTTTTTTCACTTTCCCCCAGCACCGGCCTCAAATATGCCGAATGTCCTGGCCTGGCTCCCACAGCCAAGGTGGCAGCCAGAACAACTCTTGCTTTCTTTCATGGTCTCTGGGAACTACTTGCATTGCCACCCAGACTTTGGGGCTGCGGGCTTTCCTGGCCACTCTATCCTCACAAGCACAGATTTTTCACTTTCCCCCAGCACCGGCCTCCAATATGCCGAACGTCGTGGCCTGGCTCCCACAGCCAAGGTGGCAGCCAGAACAACTCTTGCTTTCTTTCAAGGTCTCTGGGAACTACTTGCATTGCCACCCAGACTTTGGGGCTGCGGGCTTTCCTGGCCACTCTATCCTCCAAAGAACCTTTTTTTCACTTTCCCCCAGCACCGGCCTCCAATATGCCGAACGTCCTGGCCTGGCTCCCACAGCCAAGGTGGCAGCCAGAACAACTCTTGCTTTCTTTCAAGGTCTCTGGGAACTACTTGCATTGCCACCCAGACTTTGGGGCTGCGGGCTTTCCTGGCCACTCTATCCTCCAAAGAACCTTTTTTTCACTTTCCCCCAGCACCGGCCTCCAATATGCCGAACGTCCTGGCCTGGCTCCCACAGCCAAGGTGGCAGCCAGAACAACTCTTGCTTTCTTTCAAGGTCTCTGGGAACTACTTGCATTGCCACCCAGACTTTGGGGCTGCACGCTTTCCTGGCCACTCTATCCTCCAAAGAACCTTTTTTTCACTTTCCCCCAGCACCGGCCTCCAATATGCCGAACGTCGTGGCCTGGCTCCCACAGCCAAGGTGGCAGCCAGAACAAACTCTTGCTTTCTTTCATGGTCTCTGGGAACTACTTGCAATGCCACCCAGACTTTGGGGCTGCGGGCTTTCCTGGCCACTCTGTCCTCCAAAGAACCTTTTTTTCACTTTCCCCCAGCACCGGCCTCCAATATGCCGAACGTCCTGGCCTGGCTCCCACAGCCAAGGTGGCAGCCAGAACAACTCTTGCTTTCTTTCAAGGTCTCTGGGAACTACTTGCATTGCCACCCAGACTTTGGGGCTGCGGGCTTTCCTGGCCACTCTGTCCTCACAAGCACCTTTTTTTCACTTTCCCCCAGCACCGGCCTCCAATATGCCGAACGTCCTGGCCTGGCTCCCACAGCCAAGGTGGCAGCCAGAACAACTCTTGCTTTCTTTCATGGTCTCTGGGAACTACTTGCATTGCCACCCAGACTTTGGGGCTGCGGGCTTTCCTGGCCACTCTGTCCTCACAAGCACCTTTTTTTCACTTTCCCCCAGCACCGGCCTCCAATATGCCGAACGTCCTGGCCTGGCTCCCACAGCCAAGGTGGCAGCCAGAACAACTCTTGCTTTCTTTCAAGGTCTCTGGGAACTACTTGCATTGCCACCCAGACTTTGGGGCTGCACGCTTTCCTGGCCACTCTATCCTCCAAAGAACCTTTTTTTCACTTTCCCCCAGCACCGGCCTCCAATATGCCGAACGTCCTGGCCTGGCTCCCACAGCCAAGGTGGCAGCCAGAACAACTCTTGCTTTCTTTCATGGTCTCTGGGAACTACTTGCATTGCCACCCAGACTTTGGGGCTGCGGGCTTTCCTGGCCACTCTATCCTCCAAAGAACCTTTTTTTCACTTTCCCCCAGCACCGGCCTCAAATATGCCGAACGTCCTGGCCTGGCTCCCACAGCCAAGGTGGCAGCCAGAACAACTCTTGCTTTCTTTCAAGGTCTCTGGGAACTACTTGCATTGCCACCCAGACTTTGGGGCTGCGGGCTTTCCTGGCCACTCTGTCCTCACAAGCACCTTTTTTTCACTTTCCCCCAGCACCGGCCTCCAATATGCCGAACGTCCTGGCCTGGCTCCCACAGCCAAGGTGGCAGCCAGAACAACTCTTGCTTTCTTTCATGGTCTCTGGGAACTACTTGCATTGCCACCCAGACTTTGGGGCTGCGGGCTTTCCTGGCCACTCTGTCCTCACAAGCACCTTTTTTTCACTTTCCCCCAGCACCGGC
>NW_027415502.1:0-15087 GCF_964106895.1 Numenius arquata
GGCGGTGGGGGCAATAAGGGCCCAATGGGGGCAATGAGGGGGCGGTGGGGGCAATAAGGGGGTGGGGGGAAATAAGGGGGTGGTGGGGGCAATAAGGGGGCAATGGAGGCAATAGGGGGGCAATAAGGGGGCAGTGGGGGCAATAAGGGCCCAATGGGGGCAATGAGGGGGCGGTGGGGGCAATAAGGGCCCAATGGGGGCAATGAGGGGGCGGTGGGGGCAATAAGGGGACAGGGGGGGCAATAAGGGGGTTTGGGGGGCAATAAGGGGGTGTTGGGGGCAATAAGTGGGTGTTGGGGGCAATAAGGGGGCAGTGGGGGCAATAAGGGCCCAATGGGGGCAATAAGGGGGTGTGGGGGGCAATGAGGGGGCGGTGGGGGCAATAAGGGTCCAATGGGGGCAATAAGGGGGCGGTGGGGGCAATAAGGGGGTGTGGGGGGAAATAAGGGGGTGGTGGGGGCAATAAGGGGGTGTTGGGGGCAATAAGGGGGCAGTGGGGGCAATAAGGGGGCAGTGGGGGCAATAAGGGCCCAATGGGGGCAATAAGGGTCCAATGGGGGCAATAAGGGGGTGTGGGGGGCAATAAGGGGGCAGTGGGGGCAATAAGGGGGTGTGGGGGGCAATAAAGGGGCGGTGGGGGCAATAAGGGGGTGTGGGGGGCAATAAGGGGGTGTGGGGGGCAATAAGGGGGCGGTGGGGGCAATAAGGGGGCAATGGAGGCAATAGGGGGGCAATAAGGGCCCAATGGGGGCAATGAGGGGGCGGTGGGGGCAATAAGGGGGTGTGGGGGACAATAAGGGGGTGTTGGGGGCAATAAGGGGGCGGTGGGGGCAATAAGGGCCCAATGGGGGCAATAAGGGGACGGTGGGGGCAATAAGGGGGTGTGGGGGGAAATAAGGGGGTGGTGGGGGCAATAAGGGGGCGGTGGGGGCAATAAGGGCCCAATGGGGGCAATGAGGGGGCGGTGGGGGCAATAAGGGGACAGTGGGGGCAATAAGGGGGCGGTGGGGGCAATAAGGGGGTGTGAGGGGCAATAAGGGGGCAGTGGGGGCAATAAGGGGGTGTTGGGGGCAATAAGGGGACGGTGGGGGCAATACGGGAGCAGTGGGGGCAATAAGGGGGTGTGGGGGGCAATAAGGGTCCAATGGGGGCAATAAGGGGGTGTGGGGGGCAATAAGGGGGCAGTGGGGGCAATAAGGGCCCAATGGGGGCAATAAGGGTCCAATGGGGGCAATAAGGGGGTGTGGGGGGCAATAAGGGGGCAGTGGGGGCAATAAGGGGGTGTGGGGGGAAATAAGGGGGTGGTGGGGGCAATAAGGGGGCAATGGAGGCAATAGGGGGGCAATAAGGGGGCAGTGGGGGCAATAAGGGCCCAATGGGGGCAATGAGGGGGCGGTGGGGGCAATAAGGGCCCAATGGGGGCAATGAGGGGGCGGTGGGGGCAATAAGGGGACAGGGGGGGCAATAAGGGGGTTTGGGGGGCAATAAGGGGGTGTTGGGGGCAATAAGTGGGTGTTGGGGGCAATAAGGGGGCAGTGGGGGCAATAAGGGCCCAATGGGGGCAATAAGGGGGTGTGTGGGGCAATGAGGGGGCGGTGGGGGCAATAAGGGTCCAATGGGGGCAATAAGGGGGCGGTGGGGGCAATAAGGGGGTGTGGGGGGAAATAAGGGGGTGGTGGGGGCAATAAGGGGGTGTTGGGGGCAATAAGGGGGCAGTGGGGGCAATAAGGGGGCAGTGGGGGCAATAAGGGCCCAATGGGGGCAATAAGGGTCCAATGGGGGCAATAAGGGGGTGTGGGGGGCAATAAGGGGGCAGTGGGGGCAATAAGGGGGTGTGGGGGGCAATAAAGGGGCGGTGGGGGCAATAAGGGGGTGTGGGGGGCAATAAGGGGGTGTGGGGGGCAATAAGGGGGCGGTGGGGGCAATAAGGGGGCAATGGAGGCAATAGGGGGGCAATAAGGGCCCAATGGGGGCAATGAGGGGGCGGTGGGGGCAATAAGGGGGTGTGGGGGACAATAAGGGGGTGTTGGGGGCAATAAGGGGGCGGTGGGGGCAATAAGGGCCCAATGGGGGCAATAAGGGGACGGTGGGGGCAATAAGGGGGTGTGGGGGGAAATAAGGGGGTGGTGGGGGCAATAAGGGGGCGGTGGGGGCAATAAGGGCCCAATGGGGGCAATGAGGGGGCGGTGGGGGCAATAAGGGGACAGTGGGGGCAATAAGGGGGCGGTGGGGGCAATAAGGGGGTGTGAGGGGCAATAAGGGGGCAGTGGGGGCAATAAGGGGGTGTTGGGGGCAATAAGGGGACGGTGGGGGCAATACGGGAGCAGTGGGGGCAATAAGGGGGTGTGGGGGGCAATAAGGGTCCAATGGGGGCAATAAGGGGGTGTGGGGGGCAATAAGGGGGCAGTGGGGGCAATAAGGGCCCAATGGGGGCAATAAGGGTCCAATGGGGGCAATAAGGGGGTGTGGGGGGCAATAAGGGGGCAGTGGGGGCAATAAGGGGGTGTGGGGGGCAATAAGGGGGGCGGTGGGGGGCAATAAGGGCCCAATGGGGGCAATGAGGGGGCGGTGGGGGCAATAAGGGGACAGTGGGGGCAATAAGGGGACGGTGGGGGCAATAAGGGGGCGGTGGGGGCAATAAGGGGGTGTGAGGGGCAATAAGGGGGCAGTGGGGGCAATAAGGGGGTGTTGGGGGCAATAAGGGGACGGTGGGGGCAATACGGGAGCAGTGGGGGCAATAAGGGGGTGTGGGGGGCAATAAGGGGGCAGTGGGGGCAATAAGGGTCCAATGGGGGCAATAAGGGGGCAGTGGGGGCAATAAGGGGGTGTGGGGGGAAATAAGGGGGTGGTGGGGGCAATAAGGGGATGTTTGGGGCAATAAGGGCCTAATGGGGGCAATGAGGGGGTGGTGGGGGCAATAAGGGGGGCAATAAGGGGGCAGTGGGGGCAATAAGGGGGTGTGGGGGGCAATAAGGGGGCGGTGGGGGCAATAAGGGTCCAATGGGGGCAATAAGGGGGCGGTGGGGGCAATAAGGGGGCAGTGGGGGCAGTAAGGGCCCAATGGGGGCAATGAGGGGGCAGTGGGGGCAATAAGGGAGTGTGGGGGGCAATAAGGGGGTGTGGGGGGCAATAAGGGGGGCACCTTGAGCTCGGTCTTGCCCCGGATGTCCAGCTTGAAGCCCTCCTGCAGGGCCAGCAGGATGGCCACCGTGCGGGCGTTGACGTGGATGCGGTAGGCTGTGGGGACACCCCCGTCACCCCCCTGCCCCCCCCCCGTCACCCCCTGTCCCCCCCCCCTCACCGGGACCCCCACAGCCCCTCCCCCCATCCCCCCCCCCATTCCCACCTCCCCCCGTCCCGTCCCGTCCCGTCCCCCCCCCCCCCGTTCTCACACGTCACCCCCTGACACCCTCTGTGTGTCCCCCCCCCCCCGCCACCATGGGGGGGGGGATGGGACAAGGGGGGGATGGGGGGAGACACGTGTGGGGAAGGGGACACGCGGTGGGGACACACGTGGGGACATGGACACGTGGGGAGACTTGTGTCGGGGACATGTTGGGGACACACGTGTTGGGGACACACGGGTTGGGGCACATGGGTTGGGGACACGTGTTGGGGACACACAGGTTGGGGACACGTGATGGGACCCATGTTGGGGACATGTGATGGGGACATGTGATGGGACCTGTGTTGAGGACACACGTGTTGGGGACACATGGGTTGGGGACACATGATGTGACACGTTGGGGACACACATGTTGGGGACACACGGGTTGGAGACACGTGGGTTGGGGGGACACAGGTTGGGGACACACAGGTTGGAGACATGTGATGGGACCCGTGTTGGTGACACACGTGTTGGGGACACGTGGGTTGGGGACACACATGTTGGGGACACACAGGTTGGGGACACATGGTGGGACATGAGGTGAGATCCATGTTGGGAATACATGACAAAGGGGACACATAGAGGGACATATGGTGAGACCCACGTTGGGGGACATACGTGTTGGAGACATGCAGCGGGACGTGTGGTGAGACCCGTGTTGGGGACACACGTGACAAAGGGGACACACATGGAGACATGGACACATGGGGAGACCCATGATGGGGACACGTGGTGGGGACACGTGGTGGGACGTGGGTGTGAGATCCATGATGGGGACATGTGAAGGGGACACACATGTTGGGGACACGTGATGGGACCCGTGTTGGGGGACACGTGACAAAGAGGACACGTGGGGACATGGACACGTGATGGGACCCGTGTTGGGGGACACGTGACAAAAGGGACATGTGGGGACATGGACATGTGGGGACATGGACACGTGGTGGGACCCATGTTGGGGGACACGTGACAAAAGGGACACGTGGGGACATCCGTGTTGGGGACACACATGAGGAAGGGAACACACGTGAGGACATGGACGTGTGGTGAGACCCGTGTTGGAGGACACGTGATGAAGGGGGACACACGTGGGGAAGGGGGCGCAGGGCTTGGGGACGCGTGGCGAGACCCGTGTGGGGGACACGACACGCAGGGACACGCGTGGGGGGAGGGGACACTCACGCAGGCCGGTGGACTCCATGCGTGACGCCGTGTTGACGGTGTCCCCGAAGAGGCAGTAGCGCGGCATCGTCAGCCCCACCACGCCGGCCACGCAGGGCCCTGCGGAGGGGCGGGGCCTCAGGGCGAGGGGCGTGGTCACGAGGGGGCGTGGTCACGAGGGGGCGGGGACTCGGCTTGGGGTCATGGTGGAGGGGGGGGCGTGGCCAAGGGTTATGGCCAATGGGTGATGAGCGCGTTGAGCGTTGGGCCAAGAGGGGATGAGTTTGGGTGTGGCCAAGGAGGGGCGGGGGCAGGAGGTGGGCGTGGTCTTTGGGGGCGTGTCTAAGGGGCGTGGCCAATGGGTCGCAGCCAATGGCTCACCCCCAGTGGCTCACCCCCAGAGGATCCCGGCCAATGGGTGATGACCACGTTGAGCGTTGGCCAAGAGGGGGGGAGTTGGGGTGTGGCCAAAAAGGGGCGTGGTCATTGTAGAGGGGTGTGGTCTCGTGGGCGTGGCCAAGGGGGGGGCCGGCCAATGGCTCACCCCCAATGGGTCTTGGCCAATGGGCCATGACCACGTTGAGTGTTGGCCAAGTTTGGGTGTGGCCAAGAGGGGGCGTGGCCATCGGGATGGCAGGTGGGCGTGGCCAGGGGGGTCCAGCCAATGGGTCATGGCCAAGAGGAGACAAGTTGGGGCGTGGCCGTGTGGGGTGGGCGTGGTCTTTGGGGGCGTGGTCTTTGGGGGGGGGTGGCCAATGGGTCTTGGCCAATGGGCGATGACCACGTTGAGCGTTGGCCAAGAGGGGACAAGTTGGGGCGTGGCCAAGGAAAGGGCGTGTCCATCGAAGGTGGGCGTGGTCTTTTGTGGGGGGGCGTGTCTAAAGGGGGTGTGGCCAAGGGGCGTGGCGCCAATGGGTCCCGGCCAATGGGCGATGACCACGTTGGCCAACAGTTGACGGTCGGGAAAAAGGGGAGGGGGAGGGAGGGGAGGAGGGGGGGGGGCGTGTCCAGAGGGAGGTGACCCAATGGGAGGTCTCGGGAGGCGGGAAGGGGGCGTGGCCTTACCCGAGTGGAGACCAATCCGGATGCGGACGGGGACCTCGGGCATGTGACGCATCTTGAAGGTGCCGACGGAGCTGAGGATGTCCAGGGACATGTTGGCGATCTCCCCCGCGTGGCGGTTGCCGTTGCGCTTGGGGAGCCCCGAGGCCACCATGTAGGCGTCCCCGATGGTCTCCACCTGGGGAGGGGTGACACGGGGGTGGGGACATGTCACCGGGGGGGGACACGGCCACCAAGGACCCACCACCCAACGTGGAGAGTGGCCGCGTCTCAGGATCTCGGGGAGCCCTGAGGCCACCATGTAGATGTCCCTGATGGTCTCCACCTGGGGGGGGTGACACGGGGGTGGGGACACGTCACCAGGGGGGGACACGGCCACCAAGGACCCACTGGAGGATGTCACGGTCACCAAGGACCCACCAGGGGTGTCATGGCCACCAAGGACCCACCACCCAACGTGGAGAGTGGCCGCGTCTCAGGATCTTGGGGAGCCCCGAGGCCACCGTGTAGGTGTCCCCGATGGTCTCCACCTGGGGGGGGGGTGACACGGGGGTGGGGACATGTCACCGGGGGGGACACGGCCACCAAGGACCCACCAGGGGTGTCACGGCCACCAAGGACCCACCACCCAACGTGGAGAGTGGCCACATCTCAGGATCTCGGGGAGCCCCGAGGCCACCATGTAGGCGTCCCCGATGGTCTCCACCTGGGGAGGGGTGACACGGGGGTGGGGACATGTCACCAGGGGGGGACACGGCCACCAAGGACCCACTGGAGGATGTCACGGCCACCAAGGACCCACCAGGGGTGTCATGGCCACCAAGGACCCACCACCCAACGTGGAGAGTGGCTGCATCTCAGGATCTTGGGGAGCCCTGAGGCCACCATGTAGGTGTCCCCGATGGTCTCCACCTGGGGGGGGGGGGTGACACGGGGGTGGGGACATGTCACCGGGGGGGACACGGCCACCAAGGACCCACCAGGAGGTGTCATGGCCACCAGGGACCCAACATTGAGAGTGGCCACATCTCAGGATCTTGGGGAGCCCCGAGGCCACCATGTAGGCGTCCCCGATGGTCTCCACCTGGGGGGGGGTGACAAGGCAGGTGGGGACATGTCACCAGGGGGGGACCCGGCCACCAAGGACCCACCAGGAGGTGTCACGGCCACCAGGGACCCAACATTGAGAGTGGCCACATCTCAGGATCTTGGGGAGCCACAAGGCCACCATGTAGGTGTCCCCGATGGTCTCCACCTGGGGAGGGGTGACACGGGGGTGGGGACATGTCACCAGGGGGGGACACGGCCACCAAGGACCCACCAGGGGTGTCATGGCCACCAAGGACCCACCACCCAACGTGGAGAGTGGCCGCGTCTCAGGATCTTGGGGAGCCACAAGGCCACCATGTAGGCGTCCCCGATGGTCTCCACCTGGGGGGGGGGGTGACACGGGGGTGGGGACATGTCACCAGGGGGGGACACGGCCACCAAGGACCCACCAGGGGTGTCATGGCCACCAAGGACCCACCACCCAACATTGAGAGTGGCCACGTCTCAGGATCTTGGGGAGCCCCGAGGCCACCATGTAGGCGTCCCCGATGGTCTCCACCTGGGGGGGGTGACAAGGCAGGTGGGGACATGTCACCAGGGGGGGACACGGCCACCAAGGACCCACTGGAGGATGTCACGGCCACCAAGGACCCACCAGGGGTGTCATGGCCACCAAGGACCCACCACCCAACGTGGAGAGTGGCCGCGTCTCAGGATCTTGGGGAGCCCTGAGGCCACCATGTAGGCGTCCCCGATGGTCTCCACCTGGGGGGGGTGACAAGGCAGGTGGGGACATGTCACCGGGGGGGGACACGGCCACCAAGGACCCACCAGGAGGTGTCACGGCCACCAAGGACCCACCACCCAACGTGGAGAGTGGCCACATCTCAGGATCTTGGGGAGCCCCGAGGCCACCATGTAGGTGTCCCCGATGGTCTCCACCTGGGGAGGGGTGACACGGGGGTGGGGACATGTCACCAGGGGGGGACACGGCCACCAAGGACCCACCAGGAGGTGTCACGGCCACCAGGGACCCACCACCCAACATTGAGAGTGGCCACATCTCAGGATCTCGGGGAGCCACAAGGCCACCATGTAGGCGTCCCCGATGGTCTCCACCTGGGGAGGGGTGACACGGGGGTGGGGACATGTCACCGGGGGGGACACGGCCACCAAGGACCCACCACCCAACATTGAGAATGGCCACATCTTGGGTTTGGGGTGGCCAAGGACCCGCCACCCACCATTGGGTGGCCATGGGGTTTGGAGGCCACCAGTGGCACCGGGTGGTCACATCACCCTGGGGATGTCACCTGAGGACCTTGGGGACCCATCACCACCTTCGTTTGGTGGCCATCTTCCCTTCTCTGCAGATTGAGGTGGCCACCAGAGCCACAGGTCCTTGTAGATGCCACCAAGGACCACAGTGACCCCCAACCATGTCCATTTGGTGGCCACACCCCGTGTTTGGAACTGTGACCTTTGGGGAACCGTGGCCACCAATGGCCTGAGGTGGCCACATGACCCTGTAGATGTCACCAAGGACTACGGTGGCCCCTCCCTTTGGTGGCCACGCCCCATGTTTGGAGCTGTGACCCGTGAGGAACCGTGGCCACCAGATCTGCAGATTGAGGTGGCCAAAGCCTGAACCCCTCGTAGATGCCACCAAGGACCACGGTGACCCCTCCCTTTGGTGGCCACGCCCCATATTTGGAGCTGTGACCCGTGAGGAACCGTGGCCACCAAAGCCACAGGTCCTTGTAGATGCCACCGAGGACCACGGTGACCCCTCCCTTTGGTGGCCACGCCTCGTGTTGGAAGCCATGACCAGTGGGGTAGGACGGTGGCCACCGGTGGCCCCCGGGAGGTGGCCCCTGGTCACCTTGTAGACGTCGTGGGAGCCGATGATGGCGTCGAAGAGGGTGTAGAGGTCGTTGAGGAGATCGACCACCTCGATGGGTTCGCTCATGGCTGAGATGGTGGTGAAGCCCACGATGTCACTGAAGTAAAGTGTCACCTCCTCGAAGTACTCGGGCTCCACCGGGGTCCCCATCTTCAGGGCCTCGGCCACCGACCTGGGGGTGGGGGACACCGGTTGGGGGGGGACGGGACAGGACGGGGACAGTGGGGACCACCAGGTCTTCTCCTCCACCCCCACCCATGGGTCCTGGGGGGGCTTCTCGGCCACCGGCTTCTTGTGGCCCATGGGGACCACCAGGGACCTTGGGGACATCGATGGCACCATCATGGGACACGGGGGTCGGGGTGTCTATGGGGACGTGGGCAACCTCAACCCCTCCCCAGTGGCCACCTCGACCCCCTCCAGCCCCATAGACCTGGGGGGGTCAATGGGGCAACCTCAACCCCTCCCCAGTGGCCACCTCGACCCCCTCCAGCCCCATAGACCTGGGGGGGTCAATGGGGCAACCTCAACCCATCCCCAGTGGCCACCTCGACCCCCTCCAGCCCCATAGACTTGGGGGGGGGCAATGGGGCAACCTCAACCAGTCCCAGTGGCCACCTCGACCCCCTCCAGCCCCATAGACTTGGGGGGGTCAATGGGGCAACCTCAACCCATCCCCAGTGGCCACCTCGACCCCCTCCAGCCCCATAGACATGGGGGGGGTGTCAATGGGGACATGGGACATTGGGTCAATGGGGACATGGGCAACCCCAAACCGTCCCCAGTGGCCACATGGACCACCCAGAACCCACCCCTAACCCTCCACCTCCACAGATGGGATCTATGGGGCGATGCCCACCCCCTAGCTTCCTCCTGCCCCACATCCTCAGCCCCACAGCAACCCACGGGGGCAACATCTGGGTGAAGAGCTTGTCCATCCTCTGCTTCTCCATCTCCAACCCTCCCAAACTCTATGACTCCAAACCCTCTGCCTCCACAGATGGGATCTATGGGGCGACGCCCACCCCCTCTCTGCCCCCCAACCCCCCGCCAGCCCCACGGCGACCCACGGGGGCAGCATCTGGGTGAGGAGCTTGTCCATCTTCTGCTTCTCCATCTCCAACCCTCCCAAACTCTATGACTCCAAACCCTCTGCCTCCACAGATGGGATCTATGGGGCGATGTCCACCCCCTAGCTTCCTCCTGCCCCACATCCTCAGCCCCACGGCGACCCACGGGGGGCAACATCTGGGTGAGGAGCTTGTCCATCTTCTGCTCCTTCTCCATCTCCAACCCCCCAGAACCCAATTGAGCTCTACAAAACCGCCCCAAACCCTCCAAATATGGGACCTATGGGGCGATGCCCACCCCCTAGCTTCCTCCTGCCCCACATCCTCAGCCCCACGGCGACCCACGGGGGGCAACATCTGGGTGAGGAGCTTGTCCATCTTCTGCTTCTCCATCTCCAACCCCCCAGAGCCCAACTGAACTCTACAAAACCGCCCCAAACCCTCCAAATATGGGACCTATGGGGCGATGCCCACCCCCTAGCTTCCTCCTGCCCCACATCCTCAGCCCCATGGCGACCCACGGGGGGCAGCATTTGGGTGAGGAGCTTGTCCATCTTCTGCTTCTCCATCTCCAACCCCCCAGAGCCCAACTGAACTCTACAAAACCGCCCCAAACCCTTCACCGATGGGATCTATGGGGCGATGTCCACCCCCTAGCTTCCTCCTGCCCCACATCCTCAGCCCCACGGCGACCCATGGGGGCAGCATCTGGGTGAGGAGCTTGTCCATCTTCTGCTTCTCCATCTCCAACCCTCCCAAACTCTATGACTCCAAACCCTCTGCCTCCACAGATGGGATCTATGGGGTGACGCCCACCCCCTCTCTGCCCCCCAACCCCCCGCCAGCCCCACGGCGACCCACGGGGGCAGCATCTGGGTGAGGAGCTTGTCCGTCTTCTGCTTCTCCATCTCCAACCCCCCAGAGCCCAACTGAACTCTACAAAACCGCCCCAAACCCTCCAAATATGGGACCTATGGGGCGATGCCCACCCCCTAGCTTCCTCCTGCCCCACATCCTCAGCCCCACGGCGACCCACGGGGGGCAGCATTTGGGTGAGGAGCTTGTCCATCTTCTGCTCCTTCTCCATCTCCAACCCCCCAGAACCCAATTGAGCTCTACAAAACCGCCCCAAACCCTTCACCGATGGGATCTATGGGGCGACGTCCACCCCCTATCTGCTCCCTGCCCCACATCCTCAGCCCCACGGTGACCCACGGGGGGCAGCATCTGGGTGAGGAGCTTGTCCATCTTCTGCTTCTCCATCTCCAACCCTCCCAAACTCTATGACTCCAAACCCTCTGCCTCCACAGATGGGATCTATGGGGTGACGCCCACCCCCTCTCTGCCCCCCAACCCCCCGCCAGCCCCACGGCGACCCACGGGGGCAACATCTGGGTGAGGAGCTTGTCCGTCTTCTGCTTCTCGATCTCCAGCTCCTCGGTGCGCTCGCGGATGAGGTCCTCCAGGTTGCTGGAGTATTGCTCCAACATGCGCAGCATGGAGTCGATGATGTTGGTCTTTCGGCCTTTGTTGATGCTCTTGAACTGCCGGGAACCGCCCCATAGCGTCAGTGGGGCAGGGTCCTGAGCCCCACGGAACCCTCCCTCCCACCCCCTCCTCCAGCCCCCCCCCCCTCCGCCGCTATGGGGCAGCCCCACAGAGAACCACAACAACCCGGGGTGTCCCTGTGGGTCACGGCTGGAGGAGCTCAGAGACCCATGTCCTACATGTCAATGGGAACTGCCCCACGGCATCGGTGGAGAGGGGTCCTGCGCCCCACAGAACCCCCCCAGCTATGGGGCAGCCCCATAGAACCTCCCCCCCGCTATGGGGCAGCCCCACAGAGAACCACAACGACCCGGGTATCCCTGTGGGTCACTGCTGGAGGAGCTCAGAGACCCATGTCCTACAGGTCACCGAGGGGTTGGGCACCTTCCCCCCCATACTGGTCCCACCCCACATCATACTGGTCCCACCCCACATCATACTGGTCCCACCCCATAAGCTGGGTCCCACCACCCCATACTGCTCCCACCAAACCCATACTGGTCCCACCAAACCCATACTGGTCCCATATCACCGCTTAATGGTCTTGTATCACCCCATACCAGTTCCCCCCCACCCCATACTGGTCCCATATCACCCCATACTGGTCCCATATGACCTCATACTGGTCCCAGCCCCCCCCATACTGGTCCCATCAAACCCATACTGGTGCCATATCACCCCATACTGGTCCCATATGACCTCATACTGGTCCCAGCCCCCCCCAAACTGGTCCCATCAAACCCATACTGGTCCCATATCACCCCATACTGGTCCCATATGACCTCATACTGGTCCCAGCCCCCCCCATACTGGTCCCATCAAACCCATACTGGTCCCATATCACCCCATACTGGTCCCATATGACCTCATACTGGTCCCAGCCCCCCCATACTGGTCCCATCAAACCCATACTGGTCCCATATCACCCCATACTGGTCCCATATGACCTCATACTGGTCCGAGACTCCCCTATACCAGTTCCCCCCACCCCAAACTGGTCCCATATCACCCCATACCGGTCCCATATGACCTCATACCGGTCCCAGCCCCCCCCATACTGGTCCCATATGACTTCATACTGGTCTGAGACTCCCCCAAACCGGTCCTAGCCCCCCCATACTGGTCCCATATCACCCCATACTGGTCCCATATGACCTCATACTGGTCCGAGACTCCCCCAAACCGGTCCCAGCCCCCCCCATACTGGTCCCATATCACCCCATACTGGTCCCATATGACCTCATACTGGTCCAAGACTCCCCATACCAGTTCCCCCCACCCCAAACTGGTCCTGTATCACCCCATACCGGTCCCAGCCCCCCCCATACTGGTCCCATATCACCCCATACCGGTCCCATCAAACCCATACTGGTCCCATATCACCCCATACTGGTCCCATAGGACCTCATACCGCTCCCAGCCCCCCCAAACCGGTCCCAGCCCCCCCATACTGGTCCCATATCACCCCAAACTGGTCCCATATCACCCCATACCGGTCCCACCAAACCCCTACTGGTCCCATATCACCCCATACCGGTCCCATATGACCTCACACCGGTCCCAGCCCCCCCCCAAAATGGTCCCAGCCCCCCCTTCACCCCCGCCCACCCCACCCCCCCCCCCCAGCCCCAAACTGGGTCCCCACCTGGTCGAAGATCTGGTCGATGGTGGGGCGCTTCTCGGGCTGCTCGCTCCAGCACTGCTTCATCAGGTGGATGCACTCCAGGGGGGCCTGGTCAGCCGAGACGGCGGGGCGACACAGCGGGGGGGGCTTCCGCACCTTCTCGATGATCTCTGGGGGACCCCCCCCCCCCCCCACAACCCCGTCAATTTGGGGGGGGGGAGGGGGTGTGTGTCCTTGGGGGGGCGGAGGGGGCGGGGGGGTGGGCTGGAGTGGGGAGAGAGGGGCTGGAGGGGGTCGGTTGGGGGGCGAAGGGGTGTTTGGGGGGGGGCTGGAGGTAGCTGGGGGGGGTCATGGAGATGATTGGGGGGGGGCTGGAGATATTTGGGGGGCTGGGGGTGTTGGGGGGGGCTGGGGAGGGTGGGGGGGTGTCGACTGGGGGGGCTGGAGTGGGGAGAGAGGGGCTGGAGGGGGTCAGTTGGGGGGCGAAGGGGTGGCTGGGGGGGGGCTGGAGGTACCTGGGGGGGGGCTTGAAGAGGTTTGGGGGGGTGTTTGAGGGTCGGGGGGGTCTAGAGGATGTGGGGGGGTCGACTGGGGGGGGATAGAATGGGGAGAGAGGGGCTGGAGGGGGTCAGTTGGGGGGCGAAGGGGTATTTGGGGGGGGGCTGGAGATGTTTGGGGGGCTGGGGGTGTTGGGGGGGGCTGGGGAGGGTGGGGGGGTCAGGGGGAGTCTAGGGGGTGTGGGGGGGTGTCAACTGGGGGGGCTGGAGCGGGGAGAGAGGGGCTGGAGGGGGTCAGTTGGGGGGCGAAGGGGTGTTTGGGGGGGGCTGGAGGTACCTGGGGGGGGTCATGGAGATGATTGGGGGGGGGGTGGAGATATTTGGGGGGGGTCCTGAAGATGTTGGATGGGGGAGGGGGGGTCCTAGGGGGCGGGGGGGGATCGACTAGTGGGGCTGGAGTGGGGAGAGAGGGGCTGGAGGGGGTCAGTTGGGGGGCGAAGGGGTGTCTGGGGGGGGGCTGGAGATGTTTGGGGGTCACTGGGGGGCAACTGGGGGGTTACTGGTGATACTGGTACCTTCAGGAGGCAGTCCCAGTGTGCAGTAGGGTCACTGGGGTTACTGGTTTGTTACTGGTGTGACTGGTTTTACCTTCAGGGGGGCAGTCCCAGCGTGCAGCAGGGTTACTGGGGTTACTGGGGTCACTGGGGGTTACTGGTGGGTTACTGGTGGGTTACTGGTGATACTGGTACCTTCAAGGAGCAGTCCCAGCGTGCAGTAGGGTCACTGGGGTTACTGGTTTGTTACTGGTGTGACTGGTTTTACCTTCGGGGGGGCAGTCCCAGCGTGCAGCAGGGTCACTGGGGGTTACTGGGGGGTAACTGGTGGGTTACTGGTGATACTGGTACCTTCAAGGGGCAGTCCCAGCGTTCAGTAGGGTCACTGGGGGGGTCACTGGGGGTAACTGGTGGGTTACTGGGGTCACTGGGGGTTACTGGTGGGTTACTGGTGATACTGGTACCTTCAAGGAGCAGTCCCAGTGTGCAGTAGGGTCACTGGGGTTACTGGTTTGTTACTGGTGTGACTGGTTTTACCTTCGGGGGGGCAGTCCCAGCGTGCAGCAGGGTTACTGGGGTTACTGGGGTCACTGGGGGTTACTGGTGGGTTACTGGTGGGTTACTGGTGATACTGGTACCTTCAAGGAGCAGTCCCAGCGTGCAGTAGGGTCACTGGGGTTACTGGTTTGTTACTGGTGTGACTGGTTTTACCTTCGGGGGGGCAGTCCCAGCGTGCAGCAGGGTCACTGGGGGTTACTGGGGGGTAACTGGTGGGTTACTGGTGATACTGGTACCTTCAAGGGGCAGTCCCAGCGTTCAGTAGGGTCACTGGGGGGGTCACTGGGGGTAACTGGTGGGTTACTGGGGTCACTGGGGGTTACTGGTGGGTTACTGGTGATACTGGTACCTTCAAGGAGCAGTCCCAGTGTGCAGTAGGGTCACTGGGGTTACTGGTTTGTTACTGGTGTGACTGGTTTTACCTTCGGGGGGGCAGTCCCAGCGTGCAGCAGGGTTACTGGGGTTACTGGGGTCACTGGGGGTTACTGGTGGGTTACTGGTGGGTTACTGGTGATACTGGTACCTTCAAGGAGCAGTCCCAGTGTGCAGTAGGGTCACTGGGGTTACTGGTTTGTTACTGGTGTGACTGGTTTTACCTTCGGGGGGGCAGTCCCAGCGTGCAGCAGGGTCACTGGGGGTTACTGGTGTGTTACTGGTGGGTTACTGGTGATA
>NW_027415503.1:0-45692 GCF_964106895.1 Numenius arquata
GCGTTCATAAAAAGCAAGGGTTGTTCTGGCTGCCACCTTGGCTGTGGGAGTCAGCTCCGGACGTTCGGCATATTGGAGGCCGGTGCTGGGGAAAAGTGAAAAAAGGTGCTTTTGGGAATAGAGTGGCCAGGAAAGCCCGCAGCCCCAAAGTCTGGGTGGCAATGCAAGTAGTTCCCAGAGGCGTTCATAAAAAGCAAGGGTTGTTCTGGCTGCCACCTTGGGTGTGGGAGCCAGGCCAGGACGTTCGGCATATTGGAGGCCGGTGCTGGGGAAAAGTGAAAAAAAGGTGCTTTTGAGGATAGGGTGGCCAGGAAAGCCCGCAGCCCCAAAGTCTGGGTGGCAATGCAAGTAGTTCCCAGAGGCGTTCATAAAAAGCAAGGGTTGTTCTGGCTGCCACCTTGGCTGTGGGAGTCAGCTGCGGACGTTAGCCATATTGGAGGCCGGTGCTGGGGAAAGTGAAAAAAAGGTGCTTTGGAGGATAGGGTGGCCAGGAAAGCCCGCAGCCCCAAAGTCTGGGTGGCAATGCAAGTAGTTCCCAGAGGCGTTCATAAAAAGCAAGAGTTGTTCTGGCTGCCACCTTGGCTGTGGGAGTCAGCTGCGGACGTTGGTCATATTGGAGGCCGGTGCTGGGGAAAAGTGAAAAAAAGGTGCTTTTGAGGATAGGGTGGCCAGGAAAGCCCGCAGCCCCAAAGTCTGGGTGGCAATGCAAGTAGTTCCCAGAGGCGTTCATAAAAAGCAAGAGTTGTTCTGGCTGCCACCTTGGCTGTGGGAGTCAGCTCCGGACGTTCGCCATATTGGAGGCCGGTGCTGGGGAAAAGTGAAAAAAAGGTGCTTTTGAGGATAGGGTGGCCAGGAAAGCCCGCAGCCCCAAAGTCTGGGTGGCAATGCAAGTAGTTCCCAGAGGCGTTCATAAAAAGCAAGGGTTGTTCTGGCTGCCACCTTGGCTGTGGGAGTCAGCTCCGGACGTTGGGCATATTGGAGGCCGGTGCTGGGAAAAAGTGAAAAAAAGGTGCTTTTGAGGATAGGGTGGCCAGGAAAGCCCGCAGCCCCAAAGTCTGGGTGGCAATGCAAGTAGTTCCCAGAGGCGTTCATATAAGCAAGAGTTGTTCTGGCTGCCACCTTGGCTGTGGGAGTCAGCTCCGGACGTTCGGCATATTGGAGGCCGATGCTGGGGAAAAGTGAAAAAAAGGTGCTTTTGAGAATAGAGTGGCCAGGAAAGCCCGCAGCCCCAAAGTCTGGGTGGCAATGCAAGTAGTTCCCAGAGGCGTTCATAAAAAGCAAGGGTTGTTCTGGCTGCCACCTTGGCTGTGGGAGTCAGCTCCGGACGTTCGGCATATTGGAGGCCGGTGCTGGGGAAAAGTGAAAAAAGGTGCTTTTGGGAATAGAGTGGCCAGGAAAGCCCGCAGCCCCAAAGTCTGGGTGGCAATGCAAGTAGTTCCCAGAGGCGTTCATAAAAAGCAAGGGTTGTTCTGGCTGCCACCTTGGCTGTGGGAGTCAGCTGCGGACGTTCAGCATATTGGAGGCCGGTGCTGGGGAAAAGTGAAAAAAAGGTGCTTTTGAGGATAGGGTGGCCAGGAAAGCCCGCAGCCCCAAAGTCTGGTGGCAATGCAAGTAGTTCCCAGAGGCGTTCATAAAAAGCAAGAGTTGTTCTGGCTGCCACCTTGGGTGTGGGAGCCAGGCCAGGACGTTCGGCATATTGGAGGCAGGTGCTGGGAAAAAGTGAAAAAAAGGTGCTTTTGAGGATAGGGTGGCCAGGAAAGCCCGCAGCCCCAAAGTCTGGGTGGCAATGCAAGTAGTTCCCAGAGGCGTTCATAAAAAGCAAGAGTTGTTCTGGCTGCCACCTTGGCTGTGGGAGTCAGCTCCGGACGTTCGGCATATTGGAGGCCGGTGCTGGGGAAAAGTGAAAAAAAGGTGCTTTTGAGAATAGAGTGGCCAGGAAAGCCCGCAGCCCCAAAGTCTGGGTGGCAATGCAAGTAGTTCCCAGAGGCGTTCATAAAAAGCAAGGGTTGTTCTGGCTGCCACCTTGGCTGTGGGAGTCAGCTGCGGACGTTCGACATATTGGAGGCCGGTGCTGGGGAAAAGTGAAAAAAAGGTGCTTTTGAGGATAGGGTGGCCAGGAAAGCCCGCAGCCCCAAAGTCTGGGTGGCAATGCAAGTAGTTCCCAGAGGCGTTCATAAAAAGCAAGAGTTGTTCTGGCTGCCACCTTGGCTGTGGGAGCCAGGCCAGGACGTTGGGCATATTGGAGGCCAGTGCTGGGAAAAAGTGAAAAAAAGGTGCTTTTGAGGATAGGGTGGCCAGGAAAGCCCGCAGCCCCAAAGTCTGGGTGGCAATGCAAGTAGTTCCCAGAGGCGTTCATAAAAAGCAAGGGTTGTTCTGGCTGCCACCTTGGCTGTGGGAGTCAGCTGCGGACGTTCGGCATATTGGAGGCCGGTGCTGGGGAAAAGTGAAAAAAAGGTGCTTTTGAGGATAGGGTGGCCAGGAAAGCCCGCAGCCCCAAAGTCTGGGTGGCAATGCAAGTAGTTCCCAGAGGCGTTCATAAAAAGCAAGAGTTGTTCTGGCTGCCACCTTGGCTGTGGGAGTCAGCTCCAGACGTTCGGCATATTGGAGGCCGGTGCTGGGGAAAAGTGAAAAAAAGGTGCTTTTGAGGATAGGGTGGCCAGGAAAGCCCGCAGCCCCAAAGTCTGGGTGGCAATGCAAGTAGTTCCCAGAGGCGTTCATAAAAAGCAAGGGTTGTTCTGGCTGCCACCTTGGCTGTGGGAGTCAGCTCCGGACGTGCGCCATATTGGAGGCCGGTGCTGGGGAAAAGTGAAAAAAGGTGCTTCTGGGAATAGAGTGGCCAGGAAAGCCCGCAGCCCCAAAGTCTGGGTGGCAATGCAAGTAGTTCCCAGAGGCGTTCATAAAAAGCAAGGGTTGTTCTGGCTGCCACCTTGGGTGTGGGAGCCAGGCCAGGACGTTCGGCATATTGGAGGCCGGTGCTGGGGAAAAGTGAAAAAAAGGTGCTTTTGAGGATAGGGTGGCCAGGAAAGCCCGCAGCCCCAAAGTCTGGGTGGCAATGCAAGTAGTTCCCAGAGGCGTTCATAAAAAGCAAGGGTTGTTCTGGCTGCCACCTTGGCTGTGGGAGTCAGCTGCGGACGTTCGGCATATTGGAGGCCGGTGCTGGGGAAAGTGAAAAAAAGGTGCTTTGGAGGATAGGGTGGCCAGGAAAGCCCGCAGCCCCAAAGTCTGGGTGGCAATGCAAGTAGTTCCCAGAGGCGTTCATATAAGCAAGAGTTGTTCTGGCTGCCACCTTGGCTGTGGGAGTCAGCTCCGGACGTTCGGCATATTGGAGGCCGATGCTGGGGAAAAGTGAAAAAAAGGTGCTTTTGAGAATAGAGTGGCCAGGAAAGCCCGCAGCCCCAAAGTCTGGGTGGCAATGCAAGTAGTTCCCAGAGGCGTTCATAAAAAGCAAGGGTTGTTCTGGCTGCCACCTTGGCTGTGGGAGTCAGCTGCGGACGTTCGGCATATTGGAGGCCGGTGCTGGGGAAAAGTGAAAAAAGGTGCTTTTGGGAATAGAGTGGCCAGGAAAGCCCGCAGCCCCAAAGTCTGGGTGGCAATGCAAGTAGTTCCCAGAGGCGTTCATAAAAAGCAAGGGTTGTTCTGGCTGCCACCTTGGCTGTGGGAGTCAGCTGCGGACGTTCAGCATATTGGAGGCCGGTGCTGGGGAAAAGTGAAAAAAAGGTGCTTTTGAGGATAGGGTGGCCAGGAAAGCCCGCAGCCCCAAAGTCTGGTGGCAATGCAAGTAGTTCCCAGAGGCGTTCATAAAAAGCAAGAGTTGTTCTGGCTGCCACCTTGGGTGTGGGAGCCAGGCCAGGACGTTCGGCATATTGGAGGCAGGTGCTGGGAAAAAGTGAAAAAAAGGTGCTTTTGAGGATAGGGTGGCCAGGAAAGCCCGCAGCCCCAAAGTCTGGGTGGCAATGCAAGTAGTTCCCAGAGGCGTTCATAAAAAGCAAGAGTTGTTCTGGCTGCCACCTTGGCTGTGGGAGTCAGCTCCGGACGTTCGGCATATTGGAGGCCGGTGCTGGGGAAAAGTGAAAAAAAGGTGCTTTTGAGAATAGAGTGGCCAGGAAAGCCCGCAGCCCCAAAGTCTGGGTGGCAATGCAAGTAGTTCCCAGAGGCGTTCATAAAAAGCAAGGGTTGTTCTGGCTGCCACCTTGGCTGTGGGAGTCAGCTGCGGACGTTCGACATATTGGAGGCCGGTGCTGGGGAAAAGTGAAAAAAAGGTGCTTTTGAGGATAGGGTGGCCAGGAAAGCCCGCAGCCCCAAAGTCTGGGTGGCAATGCAAGTAGTTCCCAGAGGCGTTCATAAAAAGCAAGAGTTGTTCTGGCTGCCACCTTGGCTGTGGGAGCCAGGCCAGGACGTTGGGCATATTGGAGGCCAGTGCTGGGAAAAAGTGAAAAAAAGGTGCTTTTGAGGATAGGGTGGCCAGGAAAGCCCGCAGCCCCAAAGTCTGGGTGGCAATGCAAGTAGTTCCCAGAGGCGTTCATAAAAAGCAAGGGTTGTTCTGGCTGCCACCTTGGCTGTGGGAGTCAGCTGCGGACGTTCGGCATATTGGAGGCCGGTGCTGGGGAAAAGTGAAAAAAAGGTGCTTTTGAGGATAGGGTGGCCAGGAAAGCCCGCAGCCCCAAAGTCTGGGTGGCAATGCAAGTAGTTCCCAGAGGCGTTCATAAAAAGCAAGAGTTGTTCTGGCTGCCACCTTGGCTGTGGGAGTCAGCTCCAGACGTTCGGCATATTGGAGGCCGGTGCTGGGGAAAAGTGAAAAAAAGGTGCTTTTGAGGATAGGGTGGCCAGGAAAGCCCGCAGCCCCAAAGTCTGGGTGGCAATGCAAGTAGTTCCCAGAGGCGTTCATAAAAAGCAAGGGTTGTTCTGGCTGCCACCTTGGCTGTGGGAGTCAGCTCCGGACGTGCGCCATATTGGAGGCCGGTGCTGGGGAAAAGTGAAAAAAGGTGCTTCTGGGAATAGAGTGGCCAGGAAAGCCCGCAGCCCCAAAGTCTGGGTGGCAATGCAAGTAGTTCCCAGAGGCGTTCATAAAAAGCAAGGGTTGTTCTGGCTGCCACCTTGGGTGTGGGAGCCAGGCCAGGACGTTCGGCATATTGGAGGCCGGTGCTGGGGAAAAGTGAAAAAAAGGTGCTTTTGAGGATAGGGTGGCCAGGAAAGCCCGCAGCCCCAAAGTCTGGGTGGCAATGCAAGTAGTTCCCAGAGGCGTTCATAAAAAGCAAGGGTTGTTCTGGCTGCCACCTTGGCTGTGGGAGTCAGCTGCGGACGTTCGGCATATTGGAGGCCGGTGCTGGGGAAAGTGAAAAAAAGGTGCTTTGGAGGATAGGGTGGCCAGGAAAGCCCGCAGCCCCAAAGTCTGGGTGGCAATGCAAGTAGTTCCCAGAGGCGTTCATAAAAAGCAAGAGTTGTTCTGGCTGCCACCTTGGCTGTGGGAGTCAGCTCCGGACGTTCGCCATATTGGAGGCCGGTGCTGGGGAAAAGTGAAAAGAAGGTGCTTTTGAGGATAGGGTGGCCAGGAAAGCCCGCAGCCCCAAAGTCTGGGTGGCAATGCAAGTAGTTCCCAGAGGCGTTCATAAAAAGCAAGGGTTGTTCTGGCTGCCACCTTGGCTGTGGGAATAGGCTCCGGACGTTGGGCATATTGGAGGCCGGTGCTGGGAAAAAGTGAAAAAAAGGTGCTTTTGAGGATAGGGTGGCCAGGAAAGCCCGCAGCCCCAAAGTCTGGGTGGCAATGCAAGTAGTTCCCAGAGGCGTTCATAAAAAGCAAGAGTTGTTCTGGCTGCCACCTTGGCTGTGGGAGTCAGCTCCGGACGTTCGGCATATTGGAGGCCGATGCTGGGGAAAAGTGAAAAAAAGGTGCTTTTGAGAATAGAGTGGCCAGGAAAGCCCGCAGCCCCAAAGTCTGGGTGGCAATGCAAGTAGTTCCCAGAGGCGTTCATAAAAAGCAAGAGTTGTTCTGGCTGCCACCTTGGCTGTGGGAGTCAGCTCCGGACGTTCGGCATATTGGAGGCCGGTGCTGGGGAAAAGTGAAAAAAAGGTGCTTTTGAGAATAGAGTGGCCAGGAAAGCCCGCAGCCCCAAAGTCTGGGTGGCAATGCAAGTAGTTCCCAGAGGCGTTCATAAAAAGCAAGGGTTGTTCTGGCTGCCACCTTGGCTGTGGGAGTCAGCTGCGGACGTTCGGCATATTGGAGGCCGGTGCTGGGGAAAAGTGAAAAAAAGGTGCTTTTGAGGATAGGGTGGCCAGGAAAGCCCGCAGCCCCAAAGTCTGGGTGGCAATGCAAGTAGTTCCCAGAGGCGTTCATAAAAAGCAAGGGTTGTTCTGGCTGCCACCTTGGCTGTGGGAGTCAGCTGCGGATGTTGGGCATATTAGAGGCCGGTGCTGGGGAAAAGTGAAAAAAAGGTGCTTTTGAGGATAGGGTGGCCAGGAAAGCCCGCAGCCCCAAAGTCTGGGTGGCAATGCAAGTAGTTCCCAGAGGCGTTCATAAAAAGCAAGAGTTGTTCTGGCTGCCACCTTGGCTGTGGGAGTCAGCTCCGGACGTTCGGCATATTGGAGGCCGGTGCTGGGGAAAAGTGAAAAAAAGGTGCTTTTGAGGATAGGGTGGCCAGGAAAGCCCGCAGCCCCAAAGTCTGGGTGGCAATGCAAGTAGTTCCCAGAGGCGTTCATAAAAAGCAAGGGTTGTTCTGGCTGCCACCTTGGCTGTGGGAGTCAGCTCCGGACGTGCGCCATATTGGAGGCCGGTGCTGGGGAAAAGTGAAAAAAGGTGCTTCTGGGAATAGAGTGGCCAGGAAAGCCCGCAGCCCCAAAGTCTGGGTGGCAATGCAAGTAGTTCCCAGAGGTGTTCATAAAAAGCAAGAGTTGTTCTGGCTGCCACCTTGGCTGTGGGAGTCAGCTCCGGACGTTCATCATATTGGAGGCCGGTGCTGGGGAAAAGTGAAAAAAAGGTGCTTCTGGGAATAGAGTGGCCAGGAAAGCCCGCAGCCCCAAAGTCTGGGTGGCAATGCAAGTAGTTCCCAGAGGCGTTCATAAAAAGCAAGGGTTGTTCTGGCTGCCACCTTGGCTGTGGGAGTCAGCTCCGGACGTTCGCCATATTGGAGGCCGGTGCTAGGAAAAAGTGAAAAAAAGGTGCTTTTGAGAATAGAGTGGCCAGGAAAGCCCGCAGCCCCAAAGTCTGGGTGGTAATGCAAGTAGTTCCCAGAGGCGTTCATAAAAAGCAAGAGTTGTTCTGGCTGCCACCTTGGCTGTGGGAGCCAGGCCAGGACGTTGGGCATATTGGAGGCCAGTGCTGGGAAAAAGTGAAAAAAAGGTGCTTTTGAGGATAGGGTGGCCAGGAAAGCCCGCAGCCCCAAAGTCTGGGTGGCAATGCAAGTAGTTCCCAGAGGCGTTCATAAAAAGCAAGGGTTGTTCTGGCTGCCACCTTGGCTGTGGGAGTCAGCTCCGGACGTTCGGCATATTGGAGGCCGGTGCTGGGGAAAAGTGAAAAAAAGGTGCTTTTGAGGATAGGGTGGCCAGGAAAGCCCGCAGCCCCAAAGTCTGGGTGGCAATGCAAGTAGTTCCCAGAGGCGTTCATAAAAAGCAAGAGTTGTTCTGGCTGCCACCTTGGCTGTGGGAGTCAGCTCCGGACGTTCGGCATATTGGAGGCCGGTGCTGGGGAAAAGTGAAAAAAAGGTGCTTTTGAGGATAGGGTGGCCAGGAAAGCCCGCAGCCCCAAAGTCTGGGTGGCAATGCAAGTAGTTCCCAGAGGCGTTCATAAAAAGCAAGGGTTGTTCTGGCTGCCACCTTGGCTGTGGGAGTCAGCTCCGGACGTGCGCCATATTGGAGGCCGGTGCTGGGGAAAAGTGAAAAAAGGTGCTTCTGGGAATAGAGTGGCCAGGAAAGCCCGCAGCCCCAAAGTCTGGGTGGCAATGCAAGTAGTTCCCAGAGGCGTTCATAAAAAGCAAGAGTTGTTCTGGCTGCCACCTTGGCTGTGGGAGTCAGCTCCGGACGTTCGGCATATTGGAGGCCGGTGCTGGGGAAAAGTGAAAAAAGGTGCTTTTGGGAATAGAGTGCCAGGAAAGCCCGCAGCCCCAAAGTCTGGGTGGCAATGCAAGTAGTTCCCAGAGGCGTTCATAAAAAGCAAGGGTTGTTCTGGCTGCCACCTTGGGTGTGGGAGCCAGGCCAGGACGTTCGGCATATTGGAGGCCGGTGCTGGGGAAAAGTGAAAAAAAGGTGCTTTTGAGGATAGGGTGGCCAGGAAAGCCCGCAGCCCCAAAGTCTGGGTGGCAATGCAAGTAGTTCCCAGAGGCGTTCATAAAAAGCAAGGGTTGTTCTGGCTGCCACCTTGGCTGTGGGAGTCAGCTGCGGACGTTCGGCATATTGGAGGCCGGTGCTGGGGAAAGTGAAAAAAAGGTGCTTTGGAGGATAGGGTGGCCAGGAAAGCCCGCAGCCCCAAAGTCTGGGTGGCAATGCAAGTAGTTCCCAGAGGCGTTCATAAAAAGCAAGAGTTGTTCTGGCTGCCACCTTGGCTGTGGGAGTCAGCTCCGGATGTTCGCCATATTGGAGGCCGGTGCTGGGGAAAAGTGAAAAGAAGGTGCTTTTGAGGATAGGGTGGCCAGGAAAGCCCGCAGCCCCAAAGTCTGGGTGGCAATGCAAGTAGTTCCCAGAGGCGTTCATAAAAAGCAAGGGTTGTTCTGGCTGCCACCTTGGCTGTGGGAGTCAGCTCCGGACGTTGGGCATATTGGAGGCCGGTGCTGGGAAAAAGTGAAAAAAAGGTGCTTTTGAGGATAGGGTGGCCAGGAAAGCCCGCAGCCCCAAAGTCTGGGTGGCAATGCAAGTAGTTCCCAGAGGCGTTCATAAAAAGCAAGAGTTGTTCTGGCTGCCACCTTGGCTGTGGGAGTCAGCTCCGGACGTTCGGCATATTGGAGGCCGATGCTGGGGAAAAGTGAAAAAAAGGTGCTTTTGAGAATAGAGTGGCCAGGAAAGCCCGCAGCCCCAAAGTCTGGGTGGCAATGCAAGTAGTTCCCAGAGGCGTTCATAAAAAGCAAGGGTTGTTCTGGCTGCCACCTTGGCTGTGGGAGTCAGCTGCGGACGTTCGGCATATTGGAGGCCGGTGCTGGGGAAAAGTGAAAAAAAGGTGCTTTTGAGAATAGAGTGGCCAGGAAAGCCCGCAGCCCCAAAGTCTGGGTGGCAATGCAAGTAGTTCCCAGAGGCGTTCATAAAAAGCAAGGGTTGTTCTGGCTGCCACCTTGGCTGTGGGAGTCAGCTCCGGACGTTCGGCATATTGGAGGCCGGTGCTGGGGAAAAGTGAAAAAAAGGTGCTTTTGAGGATAGGGTGGCCAGGAAAGCCCGCAGCCCCAAAGTCTGGGTGGCAATGCAAGTAGTTCCCAGAGGCGTTCATAAAAAGCAAGGGTTGTTCTGGCTGCCACCTTGGCTGTGGGAGTCAGCTGCGGATGTTGGGCATATTAGAGGCCAGTGCTGGGAAAAAGTGAAAAAAAGGTGCTTTTGAGGATAGGGTGGCCAGGAAAGCCCGCAGCCCCAAAGTCTGGGTGGCAATGCAAGTAGTTCCCAGAGGCGTTCATAAAAAGCAAGAGTTGTTCTGGCTGCCACCTTGGCTGTGGGAGTCAGCTCCGGACGTTCGGCATATTGGAGGCCGATGCTGGGGAAAAGTGAGAAAAAGGTGCTTTTGAGAATAGAGTGGCCAGGAAAGCCCGCAGCCCCAAAGTCTGGGTGGCAATGCAAGTAGTTCCCAGAGGCGTTCATAAAAAGCAAGAGTTGTTCTGGCTGCCACCTTGGCTGTGGGAGTCAGCTCCGGACGTTCGGCATATTGGAGGCCGGTGCTGGGGAAAAGTGAAAAAAAGGTGCTTTTGAGAATAGAGTGGCCAGGAAAGCCCGCAGCCCCAAAGTCTGGGTGGCAATGCAAGTAGTTCCCAGAGGCGTTCATAAAAAGCAAGGGTTGTTCTGGCTGCCACCTTGGCTGTGGGAGTCAGCTGCGGACGTTCGGCATATTGGAGGCCGGTGCTGGGGAAAAGTGAAAAAAAGGTGCTTTTGAGGATAGGGTGGCCAGGAAAGCCCGCAGCCCCAAAGTCTGGGTGGCAATGCAAGTAGTTCCCAGAGGCGTTCATAAAAAGCAAGGGTTGTTCTGGCTGCCACCTTGGCTGTGGGAGTCAGCTGCGGATGTTGGGCATATTAGAGGCCGGTGCTGGGGAAAAGTGAAAAAAAGGTGCTTTTGAGGATAGGGTGGCCAGGAAAGCCCGCAGCCCCAAAGTCTGGGTGGCAATGCAAGTAGTTCCCAGAGGCGTTCATAAAAAGCAAGAGTTGTTCTGGCTGCCACCTTGGCTGTGGGAGTCAGCTCCGGACGTTCGGCATATTGGAGGCCGGTGCTGGGGAAAAGTGAAAAAAAGGTGCTTTTGAGGATAGGGTGGCCAGGAAAGCCCGCAGCCCCAAAGTCTGGGTGGCAATGCAAGTAGTTCCCAGAGGCGTTCATAAAAAGCAAGGGTTGTTCTGGCTGCCACCTTGGCTGTGGGAGTCAGCTCCGGACGTGCGCCATATTGGAGGCCGGTGCTGGGGAAAAGTGAAAAAAGGTGCTTCTGGGAATAGAGTGGCCAGGAAAGCCCGCAGCCCCAAAGTCTGGGTGGCAATGCAAGTAGTTCCCAGAGGTGTTCATAAAAAGCAAGAGTTGTTCTGGCTGCCACCTTGGCTGTGGGAGTCAGCTCCGGACGTTCATCATATTGGAGGCCGGTGCTGGGGAAAAGTGAAAAAAAGGTGCTTCTGGGAATAGAGTGGCCAGGAAAGCCCGCAGCCCCAAAGTCTGGGTGGCAATGCAAGTAGTTCCCAGAGGCGTTCATAAAAAGCAAGGGTTGTTCTGGCTGCCACCTTGGCTGTGGGAGTCAGCTCCGGACGTTCGCCATATTGGAGGCCGGTGCTAGGAAAAAGTGAAAAAAAGGTGCTTTTGAGAATAGAGTGGCCAGGAAAGCCCGCAGCCCCAAAGTCTGGGTGGCAATGCAAGTAGTTCCCAGAGGCGTTCATAAAAAGCAAGAGTTGTTCTGGCTGCCACCTTGGCTGTGGGAGCCAGGCCAGGACGTTGGGCATATTGGAGGCCAGTGCTGGGGAAAAGTGAAAAAAAGGTGCTTTTGAGGATAGGGTGGCCAGGAAAGCCCGCAGCCCCAAAGTCTGGGTGGCAATGCAAGTAGTTCCCAGAGGCGTTCATAAAAAGCAAGGGTTGTTCTGGCTGCCACCTTGGCTGTGGGAGTCAGCTCCGGACGTTCGCCATATTGGAGGCCGGTGCTGGGGAAAAGTGAAAAAAAGGTGCTTTTGAGGATAGGGTGGCCAGGAAAGCCCGCAGCCCCAAAGTCTGGGTGGCAATGCAAGTAGTTCCCAGAGGCGTTCATAAAAAGCAAGGGTTGTTCTGGCTGCCACCTTGGCTGTGGGAGTCAGCTCCGGACGTGCGCCATATTGGAGGCCGGTGCTGGGGAAAAGTGAAAAAAGGTGCTTCTGGGAATAGAGTGGCCAGGAAAGCCCGCAGCCCCAAAGTCTGGGTGGCAATGCAAGTAGTTCCCAGAGGCGTTCATAAAAAGCAAGGGTTGTTCTGGCTGCCACCTTGGCTGTGGGAGTCAGCTCCGGACGTTCGGCATATTGGAGGCCGGTGCTGGGGAAAAGTGAAAAAAGGTGCTTTTGGGAATAGAGTGGCCAGGAAAGCCCGCAGTCCCAAAGTCTGGGTGGCAATGCAAGTAGTTCCCAGAGGCGTTCATAAAAAGCAAGGGTTGTTCTGGCTGCCACCTTGGGTGTGGGAGCCAGGCCAGGACGTTCGGCATATTGGAGGCCGGTGCTGGGGAAAAGTGAAAAAAAGGTGCTTTTGAGGATAGGGTGGCCAGGAAAGCCCGCAGCCCCAAAGTCTGGGTGGCAATGCAAGTAGTTCCCAGAGGCGTTCATAAAAAGCAAGGGTTGTTCTGGCTGCCACCTTGGCTGTGGGAGTCAGCTCCGGACGTTCGGCATATTGGAGGCCGGTGCTGGGGAAAGTGAAAAAAAGGTGCTTTGGAGGATAGGGTGGCCAGGAAAGCCCGCAGCCCCAAAGTCTGGGTGGCAATGCAAGTAGTTCCCAGAGGCGTTCATAAAAAGCAAGAGTTGTTCTGGCTGCCACCTTGGCTGTGGGAGTCAGCTCCGGATGTTCGCCATATTGGAGGCCGGTGCTGGGGAAAAGTGAAAAGAAGGTGCTTTTGAGGATAGGGTGGCCAGGAAAGCCCGCAGCCCCAAAGTCTGGGTGGCAATGCAAGTAGTTCCCAGAGGCGTTCATAAAAAGCAAGGGTTGTTCTGGCTGCCACCTTGGCTGTGGGAGTCAGCTCCGGACGTTGGGCATATTGGAGGCCGGTGCTGGGAAAAAGTGAAAAAAAGGTGCTTTTGAGGATAGGGTGGCCAGGAAAGCCCGCAGCCCCAAAGTCTGGGTGGCAATGCAAGTAGTTCCCAGAGGCGTTCATAAAAAGCAAGAGTTGTTCTGGCTGCCACCTTGGCTGTGGGAGTCAGCTCCGGACGTTCGGCATATTGGAGGCCGATGCTGGGGAAAAGTGAAAAAAAGGTGCTTTTGAGAATAGAGTGGCCAGGAAAGCCCGCAGCCCCAAAGTCTGGGTGGCAATGCAAGTAGTTCCCAGAGGCGTTCATAAAAAGCAAGGGTTGTTCTGGCTGCCACCTTGGCTGTGGGAGTCAGCTCCGGACGTTCGGCATATTGGAGGCCGGTGCTGGGGAAAAGTGAAAAAAAGGTGCTTTTGAGAATAGAGTGGCCAGGAAAGCCCGCAGCCCCAAAGTCTGGGTGGCAATGCAAGTAGTTCCCAGAGGCGTTCATAAAAAGCAAGGGTTGTTCTGGCTGCCACCTTGGCTGTGGGAGTCAGCTCCGGACGTTCGGCATATTGGAGGCCGGTGCTGGGGAAAAGTGAAAAAAAGGTGCTTTTGAGGATAGGGTGGCCAGGAAAGCCCGCAGCCCCAAAGTCTGGGTGGCAATGCAAGTAGTTCCCAGAGGCGTTCATAAAAAGCAAGGGTTGTTCTGGCTGCCACCTTGGCTGTGGGAGTCAGCTCCGGACGTTCGCCATATTGGAGGCCGGTGCTGGGGAAAAGTGAAAAAAAGGTGCTTTTGAGGATAGGGTGGCCAGGAAAGCCCGCAGCCCCAAAGTCTGGGTGGCAATGCAAGTAGTTCCCAGAGGCGTTCATAAAAAGCAAGGGTTGTTCTGGCTGCCACCTTGGCTGTGGGAGTCAGCTCCGGACGTGCGCCATATTGGAGGCCGGTGCTGGGGAAAAGTGAAAAAAGGTGCTTCTGGGAATAGAGTGGCCAGGAAAGCCCGCAGCCCCAAAGTCTGGGTGGCAATGCAAGTAGTTCCCAGAGGTGTTCATAAAAAGCAAGAGTTGTTCTGGCTGCCACCTTGGCTGTGGGAGTCAGCTCCGGACGTTCATCATATTGGAGGCCGGTGCTGGGGAAAAGTGAAAAAAAGGTGCTTCTGGGAATAGAGTGGCCAGGAAAGCCCGCAGCCCCAAAGTCTGGGTGGCAATGCAAGTAGTTCCCAGAGGCGTTCATAAAAAGCAAGGGTTGTTCTGGCTGCCACCTTGGCTGTGGGAGTCAGCTCCGGACGTTCGCCATATTGGAGGCCGGTGCTAGGAAAAAGTGAAAAAAAGGTGCTTTTGAGAATAGAGTGGCCAGGAAAGCCCGCAGCCCCAAAGTCTGGGTGGCAATGCAAGTAGTTCCCAGAGGCGTTCATAAAAAGCAAGGGTTGTTCTGGCTGCCACCTTGGCTGTGGGAGTCAGCTCCGGACGTTCGCCATATTGGAGGCCGGTGCTGGGGAAAAGTGAAAAAAAGGTGCTTTTGAGGATAGGGTGGCCAGGAAAGCCCGCAGCCCCAAAGTCTGGGTGGCAATGCAAGTAGTTCCCAGAGGCGTTCATAAAAAGCAAGGGTTGTTCTGGCTGCCACCTTGGCTGTGGGAGTCAGCTCCGGACGTGCGCCATATTGGAGGCCGGTGCTGGGGAAAAGTGAAAAAAGGTGCTTCTGGGAATAGAGTGGCCAGGAAAGCCCGCAGCCCCAAAGTCTGGGTGGCAATGCAAGTAGTTCCCAGAGGTGTTCATAAAAAGCAAGAGTTGTTCTGGCTGCCACCTTGGCTGTGGGAGTCAGCTCCGGACGTTCATCATATTGGAGGCCGGTGCTGGGGAAAAGTGAAAAAAAGGTGCTTCTGGGAATAGAGTGGCCAGGAAAGCCCGCAGCCCCAAAGTCTGGGTGGCAATGCAAGTAGTTCCCAGAGGCGTTCATAAAAAGCAAGGGTTGTTCTGGCTGCCACCTTGGCTGTGGGAGTCAGCTCCGGACGTTCGCCATATTGGAGGCCGGTGCTAGGAAAAAGTGAAAAAAAGGTGCTTTTGAGAATAGAGTGGCCAGGAAAGCCCGCAGCCCCAAAGTCTGGGTGGCAATGCAAGTAGTTCCCAGAGGCGTTCATAAAAAGCAAGGGTTGTTCTGGCTGCCACCTTGGCTGTGGGAGTCAGCTCCGGACGTTCGGCATATTGGAGGCCGGTGCTGGGGAAAAGTGAAAAAAAGGTGCTTTTGAGGATAGGGTGGCCAGGAAAGCCCGCAGCCCCAAAGTCTGGGTGGCAATGCAAGTAGTTCCCAGAGGCGTTCATAAAAAGCAAGGGTTGTTCTGGCTGCCACCTTGGCTGTGGGAGTCAGCTGCGGATGTTGGGCATATTAGAGGCCAGTGCTGGGAAAAAGTGAAAAAAAGGTGCTTTTGAGGATAGGGTGGCCAGGAAAGCCCGCAGCCCCAAAGTCTGGGTGGCAATGCAAGTAGTTCCCAGAGGCGTTCATAAAAAGCAAGGGTTGTTCTGGCTGCCACCTTGGCTGTGGGAGTCAGCTCCGGACGTTCGGCATATTGGAGGCCGGTGCTGGGGAAAAGTGAAAAAAAGGTGCTTTTGAGAATAGAGTGGCCAGGAAAGCCCGCAGCCCCAAAGTCTGGGTGGCAATGCAAGTAGTTCCCAGAGGCGTTCATAAAAAGCAAGGGTTGTTCTGGCTGCCACCTTGGCTGTGGGAGTCAGCTCCGGACGTTCGGCATATTGGAGGCCGGTGCTGGGGAAAAGTGAAAAAAAGGTGCTTTTGAGGATAGGGTGGCCAGGAAAGCCCGCAGCCCCAAAGTCTGGGTGGCAATGCAAGTAGTTCCCAGAGGCGTTCATAAAAAGCAAGGGTTGTTCTGGCTGCCACCTTGGCTGTGGGAGTCAGCTCCGGACGTTCGCCATATTGGAGGCCGGTGCTGGGGAAAAGTGAAAAAAAGGTGCTTTTGAGGATAGGGTGGCCAGGAAAGCCCGCAGCCCCAAAGTCTGGGTGGCAATGCAAGTAGTTCCCAGAGGCGTTCATAAAAAGCAAGGGTTGTTCTGGCTGCCACCTTGGCTGTGGGAGTCAGCTCCGGACGTGCGCCATATTGGAGGCCGGTGCTGGGGAAAAGTGAAAAAAGGTGCTTCTGGGAATAGAGTGGCCAGGAAAGCCCGCAGCCCCAAAGTCTGGGTGGCAATGCAAGTAGTTCCCAGAGGTGTTCATAAAAAGCAAGAGTTGTTCTGGCTGCCACCTTGGCTGTGGGAGTCAGCTCCGGACGTTCATCATATTGGAGGCCGGTGCTGGGGAAAAGTGAAAAAAAGGTGCTTCTGGGAATAGAGTGGCCAGGAAAGCCCGCAGCCCCAAAGTCTGGGTGGCAATGCAAGTAGTTCCCAGAGGCGTTCATAAAAAGCAAGGGTTGTTCTGGCTGCCACCTTGGCTGTGGGAGTCAGCTCCGGACGTTCGCCATATTGGAGGCCGGTGCTAGGAAAAAGTGAAAAAAAGGTGCTTTTGAGAATAGAGTGGCCAGGAAAGCCCGCAGCCCCAAAGTCTGGGTGGCAATGCAAGTAGTTCCCAGAGGCGTTCATAAAAAGCAAGGGTTGTTCTGGCTGCCACCTTGGCTGTGGGAGTCAGCTGCGGACGTTCGGCATATTGGAGGCCGGTGCTGGGGAAAAGTGAAAAAAAGGTGCTTTTGAGGATAGGGTGGCCAGGAAAGCCCGCAGCCCCAAAGTCTGGGTGGCAATGCAAGTAGTTCCCAGAGGCGTTCATAAAAAGCAAGGGTTGTTCTGGCTGCCACCTTGGCTGTGGGAGTCAGCTGCGGATGTTGGGCATATTAGAGGCCAGTGCTGGGAAAAAGTGAAAAAAAGGTGCTTTTGAGGATAGGGTGGCCAGGAAAGCCCGCAGCCCCAAAGTCTGGGTGGCAATGCAAGTAGTTCCCAGAGGCGTTCATAAAAAGCAAGGGTTGTTCTGGCTGCCACCTTGGCTGTGGGAGTCAGCTGCGGACGTTCGGCATATTGGAGGTTGGTGCTGGGGAAAAAGTGAAAAAAGGTGCTTCTGGGAATAGAGTGGCCAGGAAAGCCCGCAGCCCCAAAGTCTGGGTGGCAATGCAAGTAGTTCCCAGAGGTGTTCATAAAAAGCAAGAGTTGTTCTGGCTGCCACCTTGGCTGTGGGAGTCAGCTGCGGACGTTCAGCATATTGGAGGCCGGTGCTGGGGAAAAGTGAAAAAAAGGTGCTTTTGAGGATAGAGTGGCCAGGAAAGCCCGCAGCCCCAAAGTCTGGGTGGCAATGCAAGTAGTTCCCAGAGGCGTTCATAAAAAGCAAGGGTTGTTCTGGCTGCCACCTTGGCTGTGGGAGTCAGCTCCGGACGTTCGGCATATTGGAGGCCGGTGCTGGGAAAAAGTGAAAAAAAGGTGCTTTTGAGGATAGGGTGGCCAGGAAAGCCCGCAGCCCCAAAGTCTGGGTGGCAATGCAAATAGTTCCCAGAGGCGTTCATAAAAAGCAAGGGTTGTTCTGGCTGCCACCTTGGCTGTGGGAGTCAGCTCCGGACGTTCACCATATTGGAGGCCTGTGCTGGGGAAAAGTGAAAAAAGGTGCTTCTGGGAATAGAGTGGCCAGGAAAGCCCGCAGCCCCAAAGTCTGGGTGGCAATGCAAGTAGTTCCCAGAGGTGTTCATAAAAAGCAAGGGTTGTTCTGGCTGCCACCTTGGCTGTGGGAGTCAGCTGCGGACGTTCAGCATATTGGAGGCCGGTGCTGGGAAAAAGTGAAAAAAAGGTGCTTTTGAGGATAGGGTGGCCAGGAAAGCCCGCAGCCCCAAAGTCTGGGTGGCAATGCAAGTAGTTCCCAGAGGCGTTCATAAAAAGCAAGGGTTGTTCTGGCTGCCACCTTGGCTGTGGGAGTCAGCTCCGGACGTTCGGCATATTGGAGGCTGATGCTGGGAAAAAGTGAAAAAAAGGTGCTTTTGAGGATAGGGTGGCCAGGAAAGCCCGCAGCCCCAAAGTCTGGGTGGCAATGCAAGTCGTTCCCAGAGGCGTTCATAAAAAGCAAGGGTTGTTCTGGCTGCCACCTTGGCTGTGGGAGTCAGCTGCGGATGTTGGGCATATTAGAGGCCAGTGCTGGGAAAAAGTGAAAAAAAGGTGCTTTTGAGGATAGGGTGGCCAGGAAAGCCCGCAGCCCCAAAGTCTGGGTGGCAATGCAAGTAGTTCCCAGAGGCGTTCATAAAAAGCAAGGGTTGTTCTGGCTGCCACCTTGGCTGTGGGAGCCAGGCCAGAACGTTCGGCATATTGGAGGCAGGTGCTGGGAAAAAGTGAAAAAAAGGTGCTTTTGAGGATAGGGTGGCCAGGAAAGCCCGCAGCCCCAAAGTCTGGGTGGCAATGCAAGTAGTTCCCAGAGGCGTTCATAAAAAGCAAGGGTTGTTCTGGCTGCCACCTTGGCTGTGGGAGTCAGCTGCGGACGTTCGGCATATTGGAGGTTGGTGCTGGGGAAAAAGTGAAAAAAGGTGCTTCTGGGAATAGAGTGGCCAGGAAAGCCCGCAGCCCCAAAGTCTGGGTGGCAATGCAAGTAGTTCCCAGAGGTGTTCATAAAAAGCAAGAGTTGTTCTGGCTGCCACCTTGGCTGTGGGAGTCAGCTGCGGACGTTCAGCATATTGGAGGCCGGTGCTGGGGAAAAGTGAAAAAAAGGTGCTTTTGAGGATAGAGTGGCCAGGAAAGCCCGCAGCCCCAAAGTCTGGGTGGCAATGCAAGTAGTTCCCAGAGGCGTTCATAAAAAGCAAGGGTTGTTCTGGCTGCCACCTTGGCTGTGGGAGTCAGCTCCGGACGTTCGGCATATTGGAGGCCGGTGCTGGGAAAAAGTGAAAAAAAGGTGCTTTTGAGGATAGGGTGGCCAGGAAAGCCCGCAGCCCCAAAGTCTGGGTGGCAATGCAAATAGTTCCCAGAGGCGTTCATAAAAAGCAAGGGTTGTTCTGGCTGCCACCTTGGCTGTGGGAGTCAGCTCCGGACGTTCACCATATTGGAGGCCTGTGCTGGGGAAAAGTGAAAAAAGGTGCTTCTGGGAATAGAGTGGCCAGGAAAGCCCGCAGCCCCAAAGTCTGGGTGGCAATGCAAGTAGTTCCCAGAGGTGTTCATAAAAAGCAAGGGTTGTTCTGGCTGCCACCTTGGCTGTGGGAGTCAGCTGCGGACGTTCAGCATATTGGAGGCCGGTGCTGGGAAAAAGTGAAAAAAAGGTGCTTTTGAGGATAGGGTGGCCAGGAAAGCCCGCAGCCCCAAAGTCTGGGTGGCAATGCAAGTAGTTCCCAGAGGCGTTCATAAAAAGCAAGGGTTGTTCTGGCTGCCACCTTGGCTGTGGGAGTCAGCTCCGGACGTTCGGCATATTGGAGGCTGATGCTGGGAAAAAGTGAAAAAAAGGTGCTTTTGAGGATAGGGTGGCCAGGAAAGCCCGCAGCCCCAAAGTCTGGGTGGCAATGCAAGTCGTTCCCAGAGGCGTTCATAAAAAGCAAGGGTTGTTCTGGCTGCCACCTTGGCTGTGGGAGTCAGCTGCGGATGTTGGGCATATTAGAGGCCAGTGCTGGGAAAAAGTGAAAAAAAGGTGCTTTTGAGGATAGGGTGGCCAGGAAAGCCCGCAGCCCCAAAGTCTGGGTGGCAATGCAAGTAGTTCCCAGAGGCGTTCATAAAAAGCAAGGGTTGTTCTGGCTGCCACCTTGGCTGTGGGAGCCAGGCCAGAACGTTCGGCATATTGGAGGCAGGTGCTGGGAAAAAGTGAAAAAAAGGTGCTTTTGAGGATAGGGTGGCCAGGAAAGCCCGCAGCCCCAAAGTCTGGGTGGCAATGCAAGTAGTTCCCAGAGGCGTTCATAAAAAGCAAGGGTTGTTCTGGCTGCCACCTTGGCTGTGGGAGTCAGCTCCGGACGTTCGGCATATTGGAGGCCGGTGCTGGGTAAAAGGGAAAAAAAGGTGCTTTTGAGGATAGTTTGGCCAGGAAAGCCCGCAGCCCCAAAGTCTGGGTGGCAATGCAAGTAGTTCCCAGAGGCGTTCATAAAAAGCAAGGGTTGTTCTGGCTGCCACCTTGGCTGTGGGAGTCAGCTCCGGACGTTCGGCATATTGGAGGCCGGTGCTGGGGAAAAGTGAAAAGAAGGTGCTTTTGAGGATAGCGTGGCCAGGAAAGCCCGCAGCCCCAAAGTCTGGGTGGCAATGCAAGTAGTTCCCAGAGGCGTTCATAAAAAGCAAGAGTTGTTCTGGCTGCCACCTTGGCTGTGGGAGTCAGCTGCGGACGTTCGGCATATTGGAGGCCGATGCTAGCAAAAAGTGAAAAAAAGGTGATTTTGAGAATAGAGTGGCCAGGAAAGCCCGCAGCCCCAAAGTCTGGGTGGCAATGCAAGTAGTTCCCAGAGGTGTTCATAAAAAGCAAGAGTTGTTCTGGCTGCCACCTTGGCTGTGGGAGTCAGCTGCGGACGTTCAACATATTGGAGGCCGGTGCTGGGGAAAAGTGAAAAAAAGGTGCTTTTGAGGATAGAGTGGCCAGGAAAGCCCGCAGCCCCAAAGTCTGGGTGGCAATGCAAGTAGTTCCCAGAGGCGTTCATAAAAAGCAAGGGTTGTTCTGGCTGCCACCTTGGCTGTGGGAGTCAGCTCCGGACGTTCGGCATATTGGAAGCCGGTGCTGGGAAAAAGTGAAAAAAAGGTGCTTTTGAGAATAGAGTGGCCAGGAAAGCCCTCAGCCCCAAAGTCTGGGTGGCAATGCAAGTAGTTCCCAGAGGCGTTCATAAAAAGCAAGAGTTGTTCTGGCTGCCACCTTGGCTGTGGGAGTCAGCTCCGGACGTTCGCCATATTGGAGGCCGATGCTAGGAAAAAGTGAAAAAAAGGTGCTTTTGAGAATAGAGTGGCCAGGAAAGCCCGCAGCCCCAAAGTCTGGGTGGCAATGCAAGTAGTTCCCAGAGGCGTTCATAAAAAGCAAGGGTTGTTCTGGCTGCCACCTTGGCTGTGGGAGTCAGCTCCGGACGTTCGCCATATTGGAGGCCGGTGCTGGGAAAAAGTGAAAAAAAGGTGCTTTTGAGGATAGGGTGGCCAGGAAAGCCCGCAGCCCCAAAGTCTGGGTGGCAATGCAAGTAGTTCCCAGAGGCGTTCATAAAAAGCAAGGGTTGTTCTGGCTGCCACCTTGGCTGTGGGAGTCAGCTGCGGATGTTGGGCATATTAGAGGCCAGTGCTGGGAAAAAGTGAAAAAAAGGTGCTTTTGAGGATAGGGTGGCCAGGAAAGCCCACAGCCCCAAAGTCTGGGTGGCAATGCAAGTAGTTCCCAGAGGCGTTCATAAAAAGCAAGGGTTGTTCTGGCTGCCACCTTGGCTGTGGGAGTCAGCTCCGGACGTTCGCCATATTGGAGGCCGGTGCTGGGAAAAAGTGAAAAAAAGGTGCTTTTGAGGATAGGGTGGCCAGGAAAGCCCGCAGCCCCAAAGTCTGGGTGGCAATGCAAGTAGTTCCCAGAGGTGTTCATAAAAAGCAAGAGTTGTTCTGGCTGCCACCTTGGCTGTGGGAGTCAGCTCCGGACGTTCGGCATATTGGAGGCCAATGCTGGGGAAAAGCGAAAAAAGGTGCTTTTGAGGATAGAGTGGCCAGGAAAGCCCGCAGCCCCAAAGTCTGGGTGGCAATGCAAGTAGTTCCCAGAGGCGTTCATAAAAAGCAAGAGTTGTTCTGTCTGCCACCTTGGCTGTGGGAGTCAGCTCCGGACGTTCGGCATATTGGAGGCCGATGCTGGGGAAAAGTGAAAAAAGGTGCTTTTGAGAATAGAGTGGCCAGGAAAGCCCGCAGCCCCAAAGTCTGGGTGGCAATGCAAGTAGTTCCCAGAGGCGTTCATAAAAAGCAAGAGTTGTTCTGGCTGCCACCTTGGCTGTGGGAGCCAGGCCAGGACGTTCGGCATATTGGAGGCAGGTGCTGGGAAAAAGTGAAAAAAAGGTGCTTTTGAGGATAGGGTGGCCAGGAAAGCCCGCAGCCCCAAAGTCTGGGTGGCAATGCAAGTAGTTCCCAGAGGCGTTCATAAAAAGCAAGGGTTGTTCTGGCTGCCACCTTGGCTGTGGGAGTCAGCTGCGGACGTTCGGCATATTGGAGGCCGATGCTGGGGAAAAGTGAAAAAAAGGTGCTTTTGAGGATAGGGTGGCCAGGAAAGCCCGCAGCCCCAAAGTCTGGGTGGCAATGCAAGTAGTTCCCAGAGGCGTTCATAAAAAGCAAGAGTTGTTCTGGCTGCCACCTTGGCTGTGGGAGCCAGGCCAGGACGTTCGGCATATTGGAGGCCGCTGCTGGGGAAAAGAGAAAAAAAGGTGCTTTTGAGAATAGAGTGGCCAGGAAAGCCCGCAGCCCCAAAGTCTGGGTGGCAATGCAAGTAGTTCCCAGAGGCGTTCATAAAAAGCAAGAGTTGTTCTGGCTGCCACCTTGGCTGTGGGAGTCAGCTGCGGACGTTGGGCATATTGGAGGCCGGTGCTGGGAAAAAGTGAAAAAAAAGGTGCTTTTGAGGATAGGGTGGCCAGGAAAGCCCGCAGCCCCAAAGTCTGGGTGGCAATGCAAGTAGTTCCCAGAGGCGTTCATAAAAAGCAAGAGTTGTTCTGGCTGCCACCTTGGCTGTGGGAGTCAGCTCCGGACGTTCGGCATATTGGAGGCCAATACTGGGGAAAAGTGAAAAAAGGTGCTTTTGAGGATAGAGTGGCCAGGAAAGCCCGCAGCCCCAAAGTCTGGGTGGCAATGCAAGTAGTTCCCAGAGGTGTTCATAAAAAGCAAGAGTTGTTCTGGCTGCCACCTTGGCTGTGGGAGTCAGCTCCGGACGTTCGGCATATTGGAGGCCAATGCTGGGGAAAAGTGAAAAAAGGTGCTTTTGAGGATAGAGTGGCCAGGAAAGCCCGCAGCCCCAAAGTCTGGGTGGCAATGCAAGTAGTTCCCAGAGGCGTTCATAAAAAGCAAGGGTTGTTCTGGCTGCCACCTTGGCTGTGGGAGTCAGCTCCGGACGTTCGGCATATTGGAGGCCGATGCTGGGGAAAAGTGAAAAAAGGTGCTTTTGAGAATAGAGTGGCCAGGAAAGCCCGCAGCCCCAAAGTCTGGGTGGCAATGCAAGTAGTTCCCAGAGGCGTTCATAAAAAGCAAGGGTTGTTCTGGCTGCCACCTTGGCTGTGGGAGTCAGCTCCGGACGTTCGGCATATTGGAGGCCGGTGCTGGGGAAAAGTGAAAAAAAGGTGCTTTTGGGAATAGAGTGGCCAGGAAAGCCCGCAGCCCCAAAGTCTGGGTGGCAATGCAAGTAGTTCCCAGAGGCGTTCATAAAAAGCAAGAGTTGTTCTGGCTGCCACCTTGGCTGTGGGAGTCAGCTCCGGACGTTCGGCATATTGGAGGCAGGTGCTGGGGAAAAGTGAAAAAAAGGTGCTTTTGAGGATAGAGTGGCCAGGAAAGCCCGCAGCCCCAAAGTCTGGGTGGCAATGCAAGTAGTTCCCAGAGGTGTTCATAAAAAGCAAGAGTTGTTCTGGCTGCCACCTTGGCTGTGGGAGTCAGCTCCGGACGTTCGGCATATTGGAGGCCAATGCTGGGGAAAAGTGAAAAAAGGTGCTTTTGAGGATAGAGTGGCCAGGAAAGCCCGCAGCCCCAAAGTCTGGGTGGCAATGCAAGTAGTTCCCAGAGGCGTTCATAAAAAGCAAGAGTTGTTCTGGCTGCCACCTTGGCTGTGGGAGTCAGGCCAGGACGTTCGGCATATTGGAGGCCGGTGCTGGGAAAAAGTGAAAAAAAGGTGCTTTTGAGGATAGGGTGGCCAGGAAAGCCCGCAGCCCCAAAGTCTGGGTGGCAATGCAAGTAGTTCCCAGAGGCGTTCATAAAAAGCAAGGGTTGTTCTGGCTGCCACCTTGGCTGTGGGAGTCAGCTCCGGACGTTCGGCATATTGGAGGCCGGTGCTGGGGAAAGTGAAAAAAAGGTGCTTTGGAGGATAGGGTGGCCAGGAAAGCCCGCAGCCCCAAAGTCTGGGTGGCAATGCAAGTAGTTCCCAGAGGCGTTCATGAAAAGCAAGAGTTGTTCTGGCTGCCACCTTGGCTGTGGGAGTCAGCTGCGGACGTTCGCCATATTGGAGGCCAATACTGGGGAAAAGTGAAAAAAGGTGCTTTTGAGGATAGAGTGGCCAGGAAAGCCCGCAGCCCCAAAGTCTGGGTGGCAATGCAAGTAGTTCCCAGAGGCGTTCATAAAAAGCAAGAGTTGTTCTGGCTGCCACCTTGGCTGTGGGAGTCAGCTCCGGACGTTCGGCATATTGGAGGCCGGTGCTGGGGAAAAGTGAAAAAAAGGTGCTTTTGAGAATAGAGTGGCCAGGAAAGCCCTCAGCCCCAAAGTCTGGGTGGCAATGCAAGTAGTTCCCAGAGGCGTTCATAAAAAGCAAGGGTTGTTCTGGCTGCCACCTTGGCTGTGGGAGTCAGCTCCGGACGTTCGCCATATTGGAGGCCAATGCTGTGGAAAAGTGAAAAAAAGGTGCTTTTGAGGATAGGGTGGCCAGGAAAGCCCGCAGCCCCAAAGTCTGGGTGGCAATGCAAGTAGTTCCCAGAGGCGTTCATAAAAAGCAAGGGTTGTTCTGGCTGCCACCTTGGCTGTGGGAGTCAGCTCCGGACGTTCGGCATATTGGAGGCAGGTGCTGGGAAAAAGTGAAAAAAAGGTGCTTTTGAGGATAGGGTGGCCAGGAAAGCCCGCAGCCCCAAAGTCTGGGTGGCAATGCAAGTAGTTCCCAGAGGCGTTCATAAAAAGCAAGGGTTGTTCTGGCTGCCACCTTGGCTGTGGGAGTCAGCTCCGGACGTTCGGCATATTGGAGGCTGATGCTGGGAAAAAGTGAAAAAAAGGTGCTTTTGAGGATAGGGTGGCCAGGAAAGCCCGCAGCCCCAAAGTCTGGGTGGCAATGCAAGTCGTTCCCAGAGGCGTTCATAAAAAGCAAGGGTTGTTCTGGCTGCCACCTTGGCTGTGGGAGTCAGCTGCGGATGTTGGGCATATTAGAGGCCAGTGCTGGGAAAAAGTGAAAAAAAGGTGCTTTTGAGGATAGGGTGGCCAGGAAAGCCCGCAGCCCCAAAGTCTGGGTGGCAATGCAAGTAGTTCCCAGAGGCGTTCATAAAAAGCAAGGGTTGTTCTGGCTGCCACCTTGGCTGTGGGAGCCAGGCCAGAACGTTCGGCATATTGGAGGCAGGTGCTGGGAAAAAGTGAAAAAAAGGTGCTTTTGAGGATAGGGTGGCCAGGAAAGCCCGCAGCCCCAAAGTCTGGGTGGCAATGCAAGTAGTTCCCAGAGGCGTTCATAAAAAGCAAGGGTTGTTCTGGCTGCCACCTTGGCTGTGGGAGTCAGCTCCGGACGTTCGGCATATTGGAGGCCGGTGCTGGGTAAAAGGGAAAAAAAGGTGCTTTTGAGGATAGTTTGGCCAGGAAAGCCCGCAGCCCCAAAGTCTGGGTGGCAATGCAAGTAGTTCCCAGAGGCGTTCATAAAAAGCAAGGGTTGTTCTGGCTGCCACCTTGGCTGTGGGAGTCAGCTCCGGACGTTCGGCATATTGGAGGCCGGTGCTGGGGAAAAGTGAAAAGAAGGTGCTTTTGAGGATAGCGTGGCCAGGAAAGCCCGCAGCCCCAAAGTCTGGGTGGCAATGCAAGTAGTTCCCAGAGGCGTTCATAAAAAGCAAGAGTTGTTCTGGCTGCCACCTTGGCTGTGGGAGTCAGCTGCGGACGTTCGGCATATTGGAGGCCGATGCTAGCAAAAAGTGAAAAAAAGGTGATTTTGAGAATAGAGTGGCCAGGAAAGCCCGCAGCCCCAAAGTCTGGGTGGCAATGCAAGTAGTTCCCAGAGGTGTTCATAAAAAGCAAGAGTTGTTCTGGCTGCCACCTTGGCTGTGGGAGTCAGCTGCGGACGTTCAACATATTGGAGGCCGGTGCTGGGGAAAAGTGAAAAAAAGGTGCTTTTGAGGATAGAGTGGCCAGGAAAGCCCGCAGCCCCAAAGTCTGGGTGGCAATGCAAGTAGTTCCCAGAGGCGTTCATAAAAAGCAAGGGTTGTTCTGGCTGCCACCTTGGCTGTGGGAGTCAGCTCCGGACGTTCGGCATATTGGAAGCCGGTGCTGGGAAAAAGTGAAAAAAAGGTGCTTTTGAGAATAGAGTGGCCAGGAAAGCCCTCAGCCCCAAAGTCTGGGTGGCAATGCAAGTAGTTCCCAGAGGCGTTCATAAAAAGCAAGAGTTGTTCTGGCTGCCACCTTGGCTGTGGGAGTCAGCTCCGGACGTTCGCCATATTGGAGGCCGATGCTAGGAAAAAGTGAAAAAAAGGTGCTTTTGAGAATAGAGTGGCCAGGAAAGCCCGCAGCCCCAAAGTCTGGGTGGCAATGCAAGTAGTTCCCAGAGGCGTTCATAAAAAGCAAGGGTTGTTCTGGCTGCCACCTTGGCTGTGGGAGTCAGCTCCGGACGTTCGCCATATTGGAGGCCGGTGCTGGGAAAAAGTGAAAAAAAGGTGCTTTTGAGGATAGGGTGGCCAGGAAAGCCCGCAGCCCCAAAGTCTGGGTGGCAATGCAAGTAGTTCCCAGAGGCGTTCATAAAAAGCAAGGGTTGTTCTGGCTGCCACCTTGGCTGTGGGAGTCAGCTGCGGATGTTGGGCATATTAGAGGCCAGTGCTGGGAAAAAGTGAAAAAAAGGTGCTTTTGAGGATAGGGTGGCCAGGAAAGCCCGCAGCCCCAAAGTCTGGGTGGCAATGCAAGTAGTTCCCAGAGGCGTTCATAAAAAGCAAGGGTTGTTCTGGCTGCCACCTTGGCTGTGGGAGTCAGCTCCGGACGTTCGCCATATTGGAGGCCGGTGCTGGGAAAAAGTGAAAAAAAGGTGCTTTTGAGGATAGGGTGGCCAGGAAAGCCCGCAGCCCCAAAGTCTGGGTGGCAATGCAAGTAGTTCCCAGAGGTGTTCATAAAAAGCAAGAGTTGTTCTGGCTGCCACCTTGGCTGTGGGAGTCAGCTCCGGACGTTCGGCATATTGGAGGCCAATGCTGGGGAAAAGCGAAAAAAGGTGCTTTTGAGGATAGAGTGGCCAGGAAAGCCCGCAGCCCCAAAGTCTGGGTGGCAATGCAAGTAGTTCCCAGAGGCGTTCATAAAAAGCAAGAGTTGTTCTGTCTGCCACCTTGGCTGTGGGAGTCAGCTCCGGACGTTCGGCATATTGGAGGCCGATGCTGGGGAAAAGTGAAAAAAGGTGCTTTTGAGAATAGAGTGGCCAGGAAAGCCCGCAGCCCCAAAGTCTGGGTGGCAATGCAAGTAGTTCCCAGAGGCGTTCATAAAAAGCAAGAGTTGTTCTGGCTGCCACCTTGGCTGTGGGAGCCAGGCCAGGACGTTCGGCATATTGGAGGCAGGTGCTGGGAAAAAGTGAAAAAAAGGTGCTTTTGAGGATAGGGTGGCCAGGAAAGCCCGCAGCCCCAAAGTCTGGGTGGCAATGCAAGTAGTTCCCAGAGGCGTTCATAAAAAGCAAGGGTTGTTCTGGCTGCCACCTTGGCTGTGGGAGTCAGCTGCGGACGTTCGGCATATTGGAGGCCGATGCTGGGGAAAAGTGAAAAAAAGGTGCTTTTGAGGATAGGGTGGCCAGGAAAGCCCGCAGCCCCAAAGTCTGGGTGGCAATGCAAGTAGTTCCCAGAGGCGTTCATAAAAAGCAAGAGTTGTTCTGGCTGCCACCTTGGCTGTGGGAGCCAGGCCAGGACGTTCGGCATATTGGAGGCCGCTGCTGGGGAAAAGAGAAAAAAAGGTGCTTTTGAGAATAGAGTGGCCAGGAAAGCCCGCAGCCCCAAAGTCTGGGTGGCAATGCAAGTAGTTCCCAGAGGCGTTCATAAAAAGCAAGAGTTGTTCTGGCTGCCACCTTGGCTGTGGGAGTCAGCTGCGGACGTTGGGCATATTGGAGGCCGGTGCTGGGAAAAAGTGAAAAAAAAGGTGCTTTTGAGGATAGGGTGGCCAGGAAAGCCCGCAGCCCCAAAGTCTGGGTGGCAATGCAAGTAGTTCCCAGAGGCGTTCATAAAAAGCAAGAGTTGTTCTGGCTGCCACCTTGGCTGTGGGAGTCAGCTCCGGACGTTCGGCATATTGGAGGCCAATACTGGGGAAAAGTGAAAAAAGGTGCTTTTGAGGATAGAGTGGCCAGGAAAGCCCGCAGCCCCAAAGTCTGGGTGGCAATGCAAGTAGTTCCCAGAGGTGTTCATAAAAAGCAAGAGTTGTTCTGGCTGCCACCTTGGCTGTGGGAGTCAGCTCCGGACGTTCGGCATATTGGAGGCCAATGCTGGGGAAAAGTGAAAAAAGGTGCTTTTGAGGATAGAGTGGCCAGGAAAGCCCGCAGCCCCAAAGTCTGGGTGGCAATGCAAGTAGTTCCCAGAGGCGTTCATAAAAAGCAAGGGTTGTTCTGGCTGCCACCTTGGCTGTGGGAGTCAGCTCCGGACGTTCGGCATATTGGAGGCCGATGCTGGGGAAAAGTGAAAAAAGGTGCTTTTGAGAATAGAGTGGCCAGGAAAGCCCGCAGCCCCAAAGTCTGGGTGGCAATGCAAGTAGTTCCCAGAGGCGTTCATAAAAAGCAAGGGTTGTTCTGGCTGCCACCTTGGCTGTGGGAGTCAGCTCCGGACGTTCGGCATATTGGAGGCCGGTGCTGGGGAAAAGTGAAAAAAAGGTGCTTTTGGGAATAGAGTGGCCAGGAAAGCCCGCAGCCCCAAAGTCTGGGTGGCAATGCAAGTAGTTCCCAGAGGCGTTCATAAAAAGCAAGAGTTGTTCTGGCTGCCACCTTGGCTGTGGGAGTCAGCTCCGGACGTTCGGCATATTGGAGGCAGGTGCTGGGGAAAAGTGAAAAAAAGGTGCTTTTGAGGATAGAGTGGCCAGGAAAGCCCGCAGCCCCAAAGTCTGGGTGGCAATGCAAGTAGTTCCCAGAGGTGTTCATAAAAAGCAAGAGTTGTTCTGGCTGCCACCTTGGCTGTGGGAGTCAGCTCCGGACGTTCGGCATATTGGAGGCCAATGCTGGGGAAAAGTGAAAAAAGGTGCTTTTGAGGATAGAGTGGCCAGGAAAGCCCGCAGCCCCAAAGTCTGGGTGGCAATGCAAGTAGTTCCCAGAGGCGTTCATAAAAAGCAAGAGTTGTTCTGGCTGCCACCTTGGCTGTGGGAGTCAGGCCAGGACGTTCGGCATATTGGAGGCCGGTGCTGGGAAAAAGTGAAAAAAAGGTGCTTTTGAGGATAGGGTGGCCAGGAAAGCCCGCAGCCCCAAAGTCTGGGTGGCAATGCAAGTAGTTCCCAGAGGCGTTCATAAAAAGCAAGGGTTGTTCTGGCTGCCACCTTGGCTGTGGGAGTCAGCTCCGGACGTTCGGCATATTGGAGGCCGGTGCTGGGGAAAGTGAAAAAAAGGTGCTTTGGAGGATAGGGTGGCCAGGAAAGCCCGCAGCCCCAAAGTCTGGGTGGCAATGCAAGTAGTTCCCAGAGGCGTTCATGAAAAGCAAGAGTTGTTCTGGCTGCCACCTTGGCTGTGGGAGTCAGCTGCGGACGTTCGCCATATTGGAGGCCAATACTGGGGAAAAGTGAAAAAAGGTGCTTTTGAGGATAGAGTGGCCAGGAAAGCCCGCAGCCCCAAAGTCTGGGTGGCAATGCAAGTAGTTCCCAGAGGCGTTCATAAAAAGCAAGGGTTGTTCTGGCTGCCACCTTGGCTGTGGGAGTCAGCTCCGGACGTTCGGCATATTGGAGGCCGGTGCTGGGGAAAAGTGAAAAAAAGGTGCTTTTGAGAATAGAGTGGCCAGGAAAGCCCTCAGCCCCAAAGTCTGGGTGGCAATGCAAGTAGTTCCCAGAGGCGTTCATAAAAAGCAAGGGTTGTTCTGGCTGCCACCTTGGCTGTGGGAGTCAGCTCCGGACGTTCGCCATATTGGAGGCCAATGCTGTGGAAAAGTGAAAAAAAGGTGCTTTTGAGGATAGGGTGGCCAGGAAAGCCCGCAGCCCCAAAGTCTGGGTGGCAATGCAAGTAGTTCCCAGAGGCGTTCATAAAAAGCAAGGGTTGTTCTGGCTGCCACCTTGGCTGTGGGAGTCAGCTCCGGACGTTCGGCATATTGGAGGCAGGTGCTGGGAAAAAGTGAAAAAAAGGTGCTTTTGAGGATAGGGTGGCCAGGAAAGCCCGCAGCCCCAAAGTCTGGGTGGCAATGCAAGTAGTTCCCAGAGGCGTTCATAAAAAGCAAGAGTTGTTCTGGCTGCCACCTTGGCTGTGGGAGCCAGGCCAGGACGTTCGGCATATTGGAGGCTGCTGCTGGGGAAAAGAGAAAAAAAGGTGCTTTTGAGAATAGAGTGGCCAGGAAAGCCCGCAGCCCCAAAGTCTGGGTGGCAATGCAAGTAGTTCCCAGAGGCGTTCATAAAAAGCAAGAGTTGTTCTGGCTGCCACCTTGGCTGTGGGAGTCAGCTCCGGACGTTCGCCATATTGGAGGCCGGTGCTGGGAAAAAGTGAAAAAAAGGTGCTTTTGAGGATAGGGTGGCCAGGAAAGCCCGCAGCCCCAAAGTCTGGGTGGCAATGCAAGTAGTTCCCAGAGGCGTTCATAAAAAGCAAGGGTTGTTCTGGCTGCCACCTTGGCTGTGGGAGTCAGCTCCGGACGTTGGGCATATTGGAGGCCAGTGCTGGGAAAAAGTGAAAAAAAGGTGCTTTTGAGGATAGGGTGGCCAGGAAAGCCCGCAGCCCCAAAGTCTGGGTGGCAATGCAAGTAGTTCCCAGAGGCGTTCATAAAAAGCAAGAGTTGTTCTGGCTGCCACCTTGGCTGTGGGAGTCAGCTGCGGACGTTCGCCATATTGGAGGCCGGTGCTGGGAAAAAGTGAAAAAAAGGTGCTTTTGAGGATAGGGTGGCCAGGAAAGCCCGCAGCCCCAAAGTCTGGGTGGCAATGCAAGTAGTTCCCAGAGGCATTCATAAAAAGCAAGGGTTGTTCTGGCTGCCACCTTGGCTGTGGGAGTCAGCTCCGGACGTTCGGCATATTGGAGGCCGGTGCTGGGGAAAAGTGAAAAAAGGTGCTTTTGGGAATAGAGTGGCCAGGAAAGCCCGCAGCCCCAAAGTCTGGGTGGCAATGCAAGTAGTTCCCAGAGGCGTTCATAAAAAGCAAGAGTTGTTCTGGCTGCCACCTTGGCTGTGGGAGCCAGGCCAGGACGTTCGGCATATTGGAGGCCGGTGCTGGGAAAAAGTGAAAAAAAGGTGCTTTTGAGGATAGGGTGGCCAGGAAAGCCCGCAGCCCCAAAGTCTGGGTGGCAATGCAAGTAGTTCCCAGAGGCATTCATAAAAAGCAAGGGTTGTTCTGGCTGCCACCTTGGCTGTGGGAGTCAGCTCCGGACGTTCGCCATATTGGAGGCCGGTGCTGGGGAAAAGTGAAAAAAGGTGCTTCTGGGAATAGAGTGGCCAGGAAAGCCCGCAGCCCCAAAGTCTGGGTGGCAATGCAAGTAGTTCCCAGAGGCGTTCATAAAAAGCAAGAGTTGTTCTGGCTGCCACCTTGGCTGTGGGAGTCAGCTGCGGACGTTCGCCATATTGGAGGCCGGTGCTGGGGAAAAGTGAAAAAAGGTGCTTTTGAGGATAGGGTGGCCAGGAAAGCCCGCAGCCCCAAAGTCTGGGTGGCAATGCAAGTAGTTCCCAGAGGCGTTCATAAAAAGCAAGGGTTGTTCTGGCTGCCACCTTGGCTGTGGGAGTCAGCTGCGGGACGTTCGCCATATTGGAGGCCGGTGCTGGGGAAAAGTGAAAAAAGGTGCTTCTGGGAATAGAGTGGCCAGGAAAGCCCGCAGCCCCAAAGTCTGGGTGGCAATGCAAGTAGTTCCCAGAGGCGTTCATAAAAAGCAAGGGTTGTTCTGGCTGCCACCTTGGCTGTGGGAGTCAGCTCCGGACGTTCGGCATATTGGAGGCTGATGCTAGGAAAAAGTGAAAAAAAGGTGCTTTTGAGGATAGGGTGGCCAGGAAAGCCCGCAGCCCCAAAGTCTGGGTGGCAATGCAAGTAGTTCCCAGAGGCGTTCATAAAAAGCAAGGGTTGTTCTGGCTGCCACCTTGGCTGTGGGAGTCAGCTCCGGACGTTGGGCATATTGGAGGCTGATGCTGGGAAAAAGTGAAAAAAGCTGCTTTTGAGAATAGAGTGGCCAGGAAAGCCCGCAGCCCCAAAGTCTGGGTGGCAATGCAAGTAGTTCCCAGAGGCGTTCATAAAAAGCAAGGGTTGTTCTGGCTGCCACCTTGGCTGTGGGAGTCAGCTGCGGACGTTCGCCATATTGGAGGCCGGTGCTGGGGAAAAGTGAAAAAAAGGTGCTTTTGAGAATAGAGTGGCCAGGAAAGCCCGCAGCCCCAAAGTCTGGGTGGCAATGCAAGTAGTTCCCAGAGGCGTTCATAAAAAGCAAGAGTTGTTCTGGCTGCCACCTTGGCTGTGGGAGCCAGGCCAGGACGTTCGGCATATTGGAGGCAGGTGCTGGGAAAAAGTGAAAAAAAGGTGCTTTTGAGGATAGGGTGGCCAGGAAAGCCCGCAGCCCCAAAGTCTGGGTGGCAATGCAAGTAGTTCCCAGAGGCGTTCATAAAAAGCAAGAGTTGTTCTGGCTGCCACCTTGGCTGTGGGAGTCAGCTCCGGACGTTCGGCATATTGGAGGCCGATGCTGGGGAAAAGTGAAAAAAAGGTGCTTTTGAGAATAGAGTGGCCAGGAAAGCCCGCAGCCCCAAAGTCTGGGTGGCAATGCAAGTAGTTCCCAGAGGCGTTCATAAAAAGCAAGAGTTGTTCTGGCTGCCACCTTGGCTGTGGGAGCCAGGCCAGGACGTTCGGCATATTGGAGGCCGGTGCTGGGAAAAAGTGAAAAAAAGGTGCTTTTGAGGATAGGGTGGCCAGGAAAGCCCGCAGCCCCAAAGTCTGGGTGGCAATGCAAGTAGTTCCCAGAGGCGTTCATAAAAAGCAAGAGTTGTTCTGGCTGCCACCTTGGGTGTGGGAGCCAGGCCAGGACGTTTGGCATATTGGAGGCCGGTGCTGGGAAAAAGTGAAAAAAAGGTGCTTTTGAGGATAGGGTGGCCAGGAAAGCCCGCAGCCCCAAAGTCTGGGTGGCAATGCAAGTAGTTCCCAGAGGCGTTCATAAAAGCAAGGGTTGTTCTGGCTGCCACCTTGGCTGTGGGAGTCAGCTGCGGACGTTCGGCATATTGGAGGCTGATGCTGGGAAAAAGTGAAAAAAAGGTGCTTTTGAGAATAGAGTGGCCAGGAAAGCCCGCAGCCCCAAAGTCTGGGTGGCAATGCAAGTAGTTCCCAGAGGCGTTCATAAAAGCAAGGGTTGTTCTGGCTGCCACCTTGGCTGTGGGAGTCAGCTCCGGACGTTCGCCATATTGGAGGCTGATGCTGGGAAAAAGTGAAAAAAAGCTGCTTTTGAGAATAGAGTGGCCAGGAAAGCCCGCAGCCCCAAAGTCTGGGTGGCAATGCAAGTAGTTCCCAGAGGCGTTCATAAAAAGCAAGGGTTGTTCTGGCTGCCACCTTGGCTGTGGGAGTCAGCTGCGGACGTTCGCCATATTGGAGGCCGGTGCTGGGAAAAAGTGAAAAAAAGGTGCTTTTGAGAATAGAGTGGCCAGGAAAGCCCGCAGCCCCAAAGTCTGGGTGGCAATGCAAGTAGTTCCCAGAGGCGTTCATAAAAAGCAAGAGTTGTTCTGGCTGCCACCTTGGGTGTGGGAGCCAGGCCAGGACGTTCGGCATATTGGAGGCAGGTGCTGGGAAAAAGTGAAAAAAAGGTGCTTTTGAGGATAGGGTGGCCAGGAAAGCCCGCAGCCCCAAAGTCTGGGTGGCAATGCAAGTAGTTCCCAGAGGCGTTCATAAAAAGCAAGAGTTGTTCTGGCTGCCACCTTGGCTGTGGGAGTCAGCTCCGGACGTTCGGCATATTGGAGGCCGATGCTGGGGAAAAGTGAAAAAAAGGTGCTTTTGAGAATAGAGTGGCCAGGAAACCCCGCAGCCCCAAAGTCTGGGTGGCAATGCAAGTAGTTCCCAGAGGCGTTCATAAAAAGCAAGAGTTGTTCTGGCTGCCACCTTGGCTGTGGGAGCCAGGCCAGGACGTTCGGCATATTGGAGGCCGGTGCTGGGAAAAAGTGAAAAAAAGGTGCTTTTGAGGATAGGGTGGCCAGGAAAGCCCGCAGCCCCAAAGTCTGGGTGGCAATGCAAGTAGTTCCCAGAGGCGTTCATAAAAAGCAAGGGTTGTTCTGGCTGCCACCTTGGGTGTGGGAGCCAGGCCAGGACGTTTGGCATATTGGAGGCCGGTGCTGGGAAAAAGTGAAAAAAAGGTGCTTTTGAGGATAGGGTGGCCAGGAAAGCCCGCAGCCCCAAAGTCTGGGTGGCAATGCAAGTAGTTCCCAGAGGCGTTCATAAAAAGCAAGGGTTGTTCTGGCTGCCACCTTGGCTGTGGGAGTCAGCTCCGGACGTTCGCCATATTGGAGGCCGGTGCTGGGAAAAAGTGAAAAAAAGGTGCTTTTGAGAATAGAGTGGCCAGGAAAGCCCGCAGCCCCAAAGTCTGGGTGGCAATGCAAGTAGTTCCCAGAGGCGTTCATAAAAAGCAAGAGTTGTTCTGGCTGCCACCTTGGGTGTGGGAGCCAGGCCAGGACGTTCGGCATATTGGAGGCAGGTGCTGGGAAAAAGTGAAAAAAGGTGCTTTTGAGGATAGGGTGGCCAGGAAAGCCCGCAGCCCCAAAGTCTGGGTGGCAATGCAAGTAGTTCCCAGAGGCGTTCATAAAAAGCAAGGGTTGTTCTGGCTGCCACCTTGGCTGTGGGAGTCAGCTCCGGACGTTCGGCATATTGGAGGCCGATGCTGGGGAAAAGTGAAAAAAGGTGCTTTTGAGAATAGAGTGGCCAGGAAAGCCCGCAGCCCCAAAGTCTGGGTGGCAATGCAAGTAGTTCCCAGAGGCATTCATAAAAAGCAAGGGTTGTTCTGGCTGCCACCTTGGCTGTGGGAGTCAGCTCCGGACGTTCGGCATATTGGAGGCCGGTGCTGGGGAAAAGTGAAAAAAAGGTGCTTTTGGGAATAGAGTGGCCAGGAAAGCCCGCAGCCCCAAAGTCTGGGTGGCAATGCAAGTAGTTCCCAGAGGCGTTCATAAAAAGCAAGAGTTGTTCTGGCTGCCACCTTGGCTGTGGGAGTCAGCTCCGGACGTTCGGCATATTGGAGGCAGGTGCTGGGGAAAAGTGAAAAAAAGGTGCTTTTGAGGATAGAGTGGCCAGGAAAGCCCGCAGCCCCAAAGTCTGGGTGGCAATGCAAGTAGTTCCCAGAGGTGTTCATAAAAAGCAAGAGTTGTTCTGGCTGCCACCTTGGCTGTGGGAGTCAGCTGCGGACGTTCGGCATATTGGAGGCCAATGCTGGGGAAAAGTGAAAAAAGGTGCTTTTGAGGATAGAGTGGCCAGGAAAGCCCGCAGCCCCAAAGTCTGGGTGGCAATGCAAGTAGTTCCCAGAGGCGTTCATAAAAAGCAAGGGTTGTTCTGGCTGCCACCTTGGCTGTGGGAGTCAGCTCCGGACGTTCGGCATATTGGAGGCCGATGCTGGGGAAAAGTGAAAAAAGGTGCTTTTGAGAATAGAGTGGCCAGGAAAGCCCGCAGCCCCAAAGTCTGGGTGGCAATGCAAGTAGTTCCCAGAGGCGTTCATAAAAAGCAAGGGTTGTTCTGGCTGCCACCTTGGCTGTGGGAGTCAGCTGCGGACGTTCGGCATATTGGAGGCCGGTGCTGGGAAAAAGTGAAAAAAGGTGCTTTTGGGAATAGAGTGGCCAGGAAAGCCCGCAGCCCCAAAGTCTGGGTGGCAATGCAAGTAGTTCCCAGAGGCGTTCATAAAAAGCAAGAGTTGTTCTGGCTGCCACCTTGGCTGTGGGAGTCAGGCCAGGACGTTCGGCATATTGGAGGCCGGTGCTGGGAAAAAGTGAAAAAAAGGTGCTTTTGAGGATAGGGTGGCCAGGAAAGCCCGCAGCCCCAAAGTCTGGGTGGCAATGCAAGTAGTTCCCAGAGGCGTTCATAAAAAGCAAGGGTTGTTCTGGCTGCCACCTTGGCTGTGGGAGTCAGCTCCGGACGTTCGGCATATTGGAGGCCGGTGCTGGGGAAAGTGAAAAAAAGGTGCTTTGGAGGATAGGGTGGCCAGGAAAGCCCGCAGCCCCAAAGTCTGGGTGGCAATGCAAGTAGTTCCCAGAGGCGTTCATGAAAAGCAAGAGTTGTTCTGGCTGCCACCTTGGCTGTGGGAGTCAGCTCCGGACGTTCGGCATATTGGAGGCCAATACTGGGGAAAAGTGAAAAAAGGTGCTTTTGAGGATAGAGTGGCCAGGAAAGCCCGCAGCCCCAAAGTCTGGGTGGCAATGCAAGTAGTTCCCAGAGGCGTTCATAAAAAGCAAGGGTTGTTCTGGCTGCCACCTTGGCTGTGGGAGTCAGCTCCGGACGTTCGGCATATTGGAGGCCGGTGCTGGGGAAAAGTGAAAAAAAGGTGCTTTTGAGAATAGAGTGGCCAGGAAAGCCCACAGCCCCAAAGTCTGGGTGGCAATGCAAGTAGTTCCCAGAGGCGTTCATAAAAAGCAAGGGTTGTTCTGGCTGCCACCTTGGCTGTGGGAGTCAGCTCCGGACGTTCGCCATATTGGAGGCCAATGCTGTGGAAAAGTGAAAAAAAGGTGCTTTTGAGGATAGGGTGGCCAGGAAAGCCCGCAGCCCCAAAGTCTGGGTGGCAATGCAAGTAGTTCCCAGAGGCGTTCATAAAAAGCAAGGGTTGTTCTGGCTGCCACCTTGGCTGTGGGAGTCAGCTCCGGACGTTCGCCATATTGGAGGCCGATGCTGGGGAAAAGTGAAAAAAAGGTGCTTTTGAGAATAGAGTGGCCAGGAAACCCCGCAGCCCCAAAGTCTGGGTGGCAATGCAAGTAGTTCCCAGAGGCGTTCATAAAAAGCAAGAGTTGTTCTGGCTGCCACCTTGGCTGTGGGAGCCAGGCCAGGACGTTCGGCATATTGGAGGCCGGTGCTGGGAAAAAGTGAAAAAAAGGTGCTTTTGAGGATAGGGTGGCCAGGAAAGCCCGCAGCCCCAAAGTCTGGGTGGCAATGCAAGTAGTTCCCAGAGGCGTTCATAAAAAGCAAGGGTTGTTCTGGCTGCCACCTTGGGTGTGGGAGCCAGGCCAGGACGTTTGGCATATTGGAGGCCGGTGCTGGGAAAAAGTGAAAAAAAGGTGCTTTTGAGGATAGGGTGGCCAGGAAAGCCCGCAGCCCCAAAGTCTGGGTGGCAATGCAAGTAGTTCCCAGAGGCGTTCATAAAAAGCAAGGGTTGTTCTGGCTGCCACCTTGGCTGTGGGAGTCAGCTCCGGACGTTCGCCATATTGGAGGCCGGTGCTGGGAAAAAGTGAAAAAAAGGTGCTTTTGAGAATAGAGTGGCCAGGAAAGCCCGCAGCCCCAAAGTCTGGGTGGCAATGCAAGTAGTTCCCAGAGGCGTTCATAAAAAGCAAGAGTTGTTCTGGCTGCCACCTTGGGTGTGGGAGCCAGGCCAGGACGTTCGGCATATTGGAGGCAGGTGCTGGGAAAAAGTGAAAAAAGGTGCTTTTGAGGATAGGGTGGCCAGGAAAGCCCGCAGCCCCAAAGTCTGGGTGGCAATGCAAGTAGTTCCCAGAGGCGTTCATAAAAAGCAAGGGTTGTTCTGGCTGCCACCTTGGCTGTGGGAGTCAGCTCCGGACGTTCGGCATATTGGAGGCCGATGCTGGGGAAAAGTGAAAAAAGGTGCTTTTGAGAATAGAGTGGCCAGGAAAGCCCGCAGCCCCAAAGTCTGGGTGGCAATGCAAGTAGTTCCCAGAGGCGTTCATAAAAAGCAAGGGTTGTTCTGGCTGCCACCTTGGCTGTGGGAGTCAGCTCCGGACGTTCGGCATATTGGAGGCCGGTGCTGGGGAAAAGTGAAAAAAAGGTGCTTTTGGGAATAGAGTGGCCAGGAAAGCCCGCAGCCCCAAAGTCTGGGTGGCAATGCAAGTAGTTCCCAGAGGCGTTCATAAAAAGCAAGAGTTGTTCTGGCTGCCACCTTGGCTGTGGGAGTCAGCTCCGGACGTTCGGCATATTGGAGGCAGGTGCTGGGGAAAAGTGAAAAAAAGGTGCTTTTGAGGATAGAGTGGCCAGGAAAGCCCGCAGCCCCAAAGTCTGGGTGGCAATGCAAGTAGTTCCCAGAGGTGTTCATAAAAAGCAAGAGTTGTTCTGGCTGCCACCTTGGCTGTGGGAGTCAGCTGCGGACGTTCGGCATATTGGAGGCCAATGCTGGGGAAAAGTGAAAAAAGGTGCTTTTGAGGATAGAGTGGCCAGGAAAGCCCGCAGCCCCAAAGTCTGGGTGGCAATGCAAGTAGTTCCCAGAGGCGTTCATAAAAAGCAAGGGTTGTTCTGGCTGCCACCTTGGCTGTGGGAGTCAGCTCCGGACGTTCGGCATATTGGAGGCCGATGCTGGGGAAAAGTGAAAAAAGGTGCTTTTGAGAATAGAGTGGCCAGGAAAGCCCGCAGCCCCAAAGTCTGGGTGGCAATGCAAGTAGTTCCCAGAGGCGTTCATAAAAAGCAAGGGTTGTTCTGGCTGCCACCTTGGCTGTGGGAGTCAGCTGCGGACGTTCGGCATATTGGAGGCCGGTGCTGGGAAAAAGTGAAAAAAGGTGCTTTTGGGAATAGAGTGGCCAGGAAAGCCCGCAGCCCCAAAGTCTGGGTGGCAATGCAAGTAGTTCCCAGAGGCGTTCATAAAAAGCAAGAGTTGTTCTGGCTGCCACCTTGGCTGTGGGAGTCAGGCCAGGACGTTCGGCATATTGGAGGCCGGTGCTGGGAAAAAGTGAAAAAAAGGTGCTTTTGAGGATAGGGTGGCCAGGAAAGCCCGCAGCCCCAAAGTCTGGGTGGCAATGCAAGTAGTTCCCAGAGGCGTTCATAAAAAGCAAGGGTTGTTCTGGCTGCCACCTTGGCTGTGGGAGTCAGCTCCGGACGTTCGGCATATTGGAGGCCGGTGCTGGGGAAAGTGAAAAAAAGGTGCTTTGGAGGATAGGGTGGCCAGGAAAGCCCGCAGCCCCAAAGTCTGGGTGGCAATGCAAGTAGTTCCCAGAGGCGTTCATGAAAAGCAAGAGTTGTTCTGGCTGCCACCTTGGCTGTGGGAGTCAGCTCCGGACGTTCGGCATATTGGAGGCCAATACTGGGGAAAAGTGAAAAAAGGTGCTTTTGAGGATAGAGTGGCCAGGAAAGCCCGCAGCCCCAAAGTCTGGGTGGCAATGCAAGTAGTTCCCAGAGGCGTTCATAAAAAGCAAGGGTTGTTCTGGCTGCCACCTTGGCTGTGGGAGTCAGCTCCGGACGTTCGGCATATTGGAGGCCGGTGCTGGGGAAAAGTGAAAAAAAGGTGCTTTTGAGAATAGAGTGGCCAGGAAAGCCCACAGCCCCAAAGTCTGGGTGGCAATGCAAGTAGTTCCCAGAGGCGTTCATAAAAAGCAAGGGTTGTTCTGGCTGCCACCTTGGCTGTGGGAGTCAGCTCCGGACGTTCGCCATATTGGAGGCCAATGCTGTGGAAAAGTGAAAAAAAGGTGCTTTTGAGGATAGGGTGGCCAGGAAAGCCCGCAGCCCCAAAGTCTGGGTGGCAATGCAAGTAGTTCCCAGAGGCGTTCATAAAAAGCAAGGGTTGTTCTGGCTGCCACCTTGGCTGTGGGAGTCAGCTCCGGACGTTCGGCATATTGGAGGCAGGTGCTGGGAAAAAGTGAAAAAAAGGTGCTTTTGAGGATAGGGTGGCCAGGAAAGCCCGCAGCCCCAAAGTCTGGGTGGCAATGCAAGTAGTTCCCAGAGGCGTTCATAAAAAGCAAGAGTTGTTCTGGCTGCCACCTTGGCTGTGGGAGCCAGGCCAGGACGTTCGGCATATTGGAGGCTGCTGCTGGGGAAAAGAGAAAAAAAGGTGCTTTTGAGAATAGAGTGGCCAGGAAAGCCCGCAGCCCCAAAGTCTGGGTGGCAATGCAAGTAGTTCCCAGAGGCGTTCATAAAAAGCAAGAGTTGTTCTGGCTGCCACCTTGGCTGTGGGAGTCAGCTCCGGACGTTCGGCATATTGGAGGCCGGTGCTGGGAAAAAGTGAAAAAAAGGTGCTTTTGAGGATAGGGTGGCCAGGAAAGCCCGCAGCCCCAAAGTCTGGGTGGCAATGCAAGTAGTTCCCAGAGGCGTTCATAAAAAGCAAGGGTTGTTCTGGCTGCCACCTTGGCTGTGGGAGTCAGCTGCGGACGTTGGGCATATTGGAGGCCAGTGCTGGGAAAAAGTGAAAAAAAGGTGCTTTTGAGGATAGGGTGGCCAGGAAAGCCCGCAGCCCCAAAGTCTGGGTGGCAATGCAAGTAGTTCCCAGAGGCGTTCATAAAAAGCAAGAGTTGTTCTGGCTGCCACCTTGGCTGTGGGAGTCAGCTGCGGACGTTGGTCATATTGGAGGCCGGTGCTGGGAAAAAGTGAAAAAAAGGTGCTTTTGAGGATAGGGTGGCCAGGAAAGCCCGCAGCCCCAAAGTCTGGGTGGCAATGCAAGTAGTTCCCAGAGGCATTCATAAAAAGCAAGGGTTGTTCTGGCTGCCACCTTGGCTGTGGGAGTCAGCTCCGGACGTTCGGCATATTGGAGGCCGGTGCTGGGGAAAAGTGAAAAAAGGTGCTTTTGGGAATAGAGTGGCCAGGAAAGCCCGCAGCCCCAAAGTCTGGGTGGCAATGCAAGTAGTTCCCAGAGGCGTTCATAAAAAGCAAGAGTTGTTCTGGCTGCCACCTTGGCTGTGGGAGCCAGGCCAGGACGTTCGGCATATTGGAGGCCGGTGCTGGGGAAAAGTGAAAAAAAGGTGCTTTTGAGGATAGGGTGGCCAGGAAAGCCCGCAGCCCCAAAGTCTGGGTGGCAATGCAAGTAGTTCCCAGAGGCATTCATAAAAAGCAAGGGTTGTTCTGGCTGCCACCTTGGCTGTGGGAGTCAGCTCCGGACGTTCGCCATATTGGAGGCCGGTGCTGGGGAAAAGTGAAAAAAGGTGCTTCTGGGAATAGAGTGGCCAGGAAAGCCCGCAGCCCCAAAGTCTGGGTGGCAATGCAAGTAGTTCCCAGAGGCGTTCATAAAAAGCAAGAGTTGTTCTGGCTGCCACCTTGGGTGTGGGAGCCAGGCCAGGACGTTCGGCATATTGGAGGCCGGTGCTGGGGAAAAGTGAAAAAAAGGTGCTTTTGAGGATAGGGTGGCCAGGAAAGCCCGCAGCCCCAAAGTCTGGGTGGCAATGCAAGTAGTTCCCAGAGGCATTCATAAAAAGCAAGGGTTGTTCTGGCTGCCACCTTGGCTGTGGGAGCCAGGCCAGGACGTTCGGCATATTGGAGGCCGGTGCTGGGGAAAAGTGAAAAAAAGGTGCTTTTGAGGATAGGGTGGCCAGGAAAGCCCGCAGCCCCAAAGTCTGGGTGGCAATGCAAGTAGTTCCCAGAGGCGTTCATAAAAAGCAAGAGTTGTTCTGGCTGCCACCTTGGCTGTGGGAGTCAGCTCCGGACGTTCGGCATATTGGAGGCCGATGCTGGGGAAAAGTGAAAAAAAGGTGCTTTTGAGAATAGAGTGGCGAGGAAAGCCCGCAGCCCCAAAGTCTGGGTGGCAATGCAAGTAGTTCCCAGAGGCGTTCATAAAAAGCAAGAGTTGTTCTGGCTGCCACCTTGGCTGTGGGAGCCAGGCCAGGACGTTCGGCATATTGGAGGCCGGTGCTGGGAAAAAGTGAAAAAAAGGTGCTTTTGAGGATAGGGTGGCCAGGAAAGCCCGCAGCCCCAAAGTCTGGGTGGCAATGCAAGTAGTTCCCAGAGGCGTTCATAAAAAGCAAGGGTTGTTCTGGCTGCCACCTTGGGTGTGGGAGCCAGGCCAGGACGTTTGGCATATTGGAGGCCGGTGCTGGGAAAAAGTGAAAAAAAGGTGCTTTTGAGGATAGGGTGGCCAGGAAAGCCCGCAGCCCCAAAGTCTGGGTGGCAATGCAAGTAGTTCCCAGAGGCGTTCATAAAAAGCAAGGGTTGTTCTGGCTGCCACCTTGGCTGTGGGAGTCAGCTCCGGACGTTCGCCATATTGGAGGCCGGTGCTGGGAAAAAGTGAAAAAAAGGTGCTTTTGAGAATAGAGTGGCCAGGAAAGCCCGCAGCCCCAAAGTCTGGGTGGCAATGCAAGTAGTTCCCAGAGGCGTTCATAAAAAGCAAGAGTTGTTCTGGCTGCCACCTTGGGTGTGGGAGCCAGGCCAGGACGTTCGGCATATTGGAGGCAGGTGCTGGGAAAAAGTGAAAAAAGGTGCTTTTGAGGATAGGGTGGCCAGGAAAGCCCGCAGCCCCAAAGTCTGGGTGGCAATGCAAGTAGTTCCCAGAGGCGTTCATAAAAAGCAAGGGTTGTTCTGGCTGCCACCTTGGCTGTGGGAGTCAGCTCCGGACGTTCGGCATATTGGAGGCCGATGCTGGGGAAAAGTGAAAAAAGGTGCTTTTGAGAATAGAGTGGCCAGGAAAGCCCGCAGCCCCAAAGTCTGGGTGGCAATGCAAGTAGTTCCCAGAGGCGTTCATAAAAAGCAAGGGTTGTTCTGGCTGCCACCTTGGCTGTGGGAGTCAGCTCCGGACGTTCGGCATATTGGAGGCCGGTGCTGGGGAAAAGTGAAAAAAAGGTGCTTTTGGGAATAGAGTGGCCAGGAAAGCCCGCAGCCCCAAAGTCTGGGTGGCAATGCAAGTAGTTCCCAGAGGCGTTCATAAAAAGCAAGAGTTGTTCTGGCTGCCACCTTGGCTGTGGAGTCAGCTCCGGACGTTCGGCATATATTGGAGGCAGGTGCTGGGGAAAAGTGAAAAAAAGGTGCTTTTGAGGATAGAGTGGCCAGGAAAGCCCGCAGCCCCAAAGTCCTGGGTGGCAATGCAAGTAGTTCCCAGAGGTGTTCATAAAAAGCAAGAGTTGTTCTGGCTGCCACCTTGGCTGTGGGAGTCAGCTGCGGACGTTCGGCATATTGGAGGCCAATGCTGGGGAAAAGTGAAAAAAGGTGCTTTTGAGGATAGAGTGGCCAGGAAAGCCCGCAGCCCCAAAGTCTGGGTGGCAATGCAAGTAGTTCCCAGAGGCGTTCATAAAAAGCAAGGGTTGTTCTGGCTGCCACCTTGGCTGTGGGAGTCAGCTCCGGACGTTCGGCATATTGGAGGCCGATGCTGGGGAAAAGTGAAAAAAGGTGCTTTTGAGAATAGAGTGGCCAGGAAAGCCCGCAGCCCCAAAGTCTGGGTGGCAATGCAAGTAGTTCCCAGAGGCGTTCATAAAAAGCAAGGGTTGTTCTGGCTGCCACCTTGGCTGTGGGAGTCAGCTCCGGACGTTCGGCATATTGGAGGCTGGTGCTGGAAAAAGTGAAAAAAGGTGCTTTTGGAATAGAGTGGCCAGGAAAGCCCGCAGCCCCAAAGTCTGGGTGGCAATGCAAGTAGTTCCCAGAGGCGTTCATAAAAAGCAAGAGTTGTTCTGGCTGCCACCTTGGCTGTGGGAGTCAGGCCAGGACGTTCGGCATATTGGAGGCCGGTGCTGGGAAAAGTGAAAAAAAGGTGCTTTTGAGGATAGGGTGGCCAGGAAAGCCGCAGCCCCAAAGTCTGGGTGGCAATGCAAGTAGTTCCCAGAGGCGTTCATAAAAAGCAAGGGTTGTTCTGGCTGCCACCTTGGCTGTGGGAGTCAGCTCCGGACGTTCGGCATATTGGAGGCCGGTGCTGGGGAAAGTGAAAAAAAGGTGCTTTGGAGGATAGGGTGGCCAGAAAGCCCGCAGCCCCAAAGTCTGGGGGCAATGCAAGTAGTTCCCAGAGGCGTTCATGAAAAGCAAGAGTTGTTCTGGCTGCCACCTTGGCTGTGGGAGTCAGCTCCGGACGTTCGGCATATTGGAGGCCAATACTGGGGAAAAGTGAAAAAAGGTGCTTTTGAGGATAGAGTGGCCAGGAAAGCCCGCAGCCCCAAAGTCTGGGTGGCAATGCAAGTAGTTCCCAGAGGCGTTCATAAAAAGCAAGGGTTTGTTCTGGCTGCCACCTTGGCTGTGGGAGTCAGCTCCGGACGTTCGGCATATTGGAGGCCGGGTGCTGGGGAAAAGTGAAAAAAAGGTGCTTTTGAGAATAGAGTGGCCAGGAAAGCCCACAGCCCCAAAGTCTGGGTGGCAATGCAAGTAGTTCCCAGAGGCGTTCATAAAAAGCAAGGGTTGTTCTGGCTGCCACCTTGGCTGTGGGAGTCAGCTCCGGACGTTCGGCATATTGGAGGCCGGTGCTGGGGAAAGTGAAAAAAAGGTGCTTTGGAGGATAGGGTGGCCAGGAAAGCCGCAGCCCCAAAGTCTGGGGTGGCAATGCAAGTAGTTCCCAGAGGCGTTCATGAAAAGCAAGAGTTGTTCTGGCTGCCACCTTGGCTGTGGGAGTCAGCTCCGGACGTTCGGCATATTGGAGGCCAATACTGGGGAAAAGTGAAAAAAGGTGCTTTTGAGGATAGAGTGGCCAGAAAGCCCGCAGCCCCAAAGTCTGGGTGGCAATGCAAGTAGTTCCAGAGGCGTTCATAAAAAGCAAGGGTTGTTCTGGCTGCCACCTTGGCTGTGGGAGTCAGCTCCGACGTTCGGCATATTAGAGGCCGGTGCTGGGGAAAAGTGAAAAAAAGGTGCTTTGAGAATAGAGTGGCCAGGAAAGCCCACAGCCCCAAAGTCTGGGTGGCAATGCAAGTAGTTCCCAGAGGCGTTCATAAAAAGCAAGGGTTGTTCTGGCTGCCACCTTGGCTGTGGGAGTCAGCTCCGGACGTTCGCCATATTGGAGGCCAATGCTGTGGAAAAGTGAAAAAAAGGTGCTTTTGAGGATAGGGTGGCCAGGAAAGCCCGCAGCCCAAAGTCTGGGTGGCAATGCAAGTAGTTCCCAGAGGCGTTCATAAAAAGCAAGGGTTGTTCTGGCTGCCACCTTGGCTGTGGGAGTCAGCTCCGGACGTTCGGCATATTGGAGGCAGGTGCTGGGAAAAAGTGAAAAAAAGGTGCTTTTGAGGATAGGGTGGCCAGGAAAGCCCGCAGCCCCAAAGTCTGGGTGGCAATGCAAGTAGTTCCAGAGGCGTTCATAAAAAGCAAGAGTTGTTCTGGCTGCCACCTTGGCTGTGGGAGCCAGGCCAGGACGTTCGGCATATTGGAGGCTGCTGCTGGGGGAAAAGAGAAAAAAAGGTGCTTTTGAGAATAGAGTGGCCAGGAAAGCCCGCAGCCCCAAAGTCTGGGTGGCAATGCAAGTAGTTCCCAGAGGCGTTCATAAAAAGCAAGAGTTGTTCTGGCTGCCACCTTGGCTGTGGGAGTCAGCTCCCGGACGTTCGCCATATTGGAGGCCGGTGCTGGGAAAAAGTGAAAAAAAGGTGCTTTTGAGGATAGGGTGGCCAGGAAAGCCCGCAGCCCCAAAGTCTGGGTGGCAATGCAAGTAGTTCCCAGAGGGCGTTCATAAAAAGCAAGGGTTGTTCTGGCTGCCACCTTGGCTGTGGGAGTCAGCTGCGGACGTTGGGCATATTGGAGGCCAGTGCTGGGAAAAAGTGAAAAAAAGGTGCTTTTGAGGATATGGGTGGCCAGGAAAGCCCGCAGCCCCAAAGTCTGGGTGGCAATGCAAGTAGTTCCCAGAGGCGTTCATAAAAAGCAAGAGTTGTTCTGGCTGCCACCTTGGCTGTGGGAGTCAGCTGCGGACGTTGGTCATATTGGAGGCCGGTGCTGGGAAAAAGTGAAAAAAAGGTGCTTTTGAGGATAGGGTGGCCAGGAAAGCCCGCAGCCCCAAAGTCTGTGGTGGCAATGCAAGTAGTTCCCAGAGGCATTCATAAAAAGCAAGGGTTGTTCTGGCTGCCACCTTGGCTGTGGGAGTCAGCTCCGGACGTTCGGCATATTGGAGGCCGGTGCTGGGGAAAAGTGAAAAAAGGTGCTTTTGGGAATAGAGTGGCCAGGAAAGCCCGCAGCCCCAAAGTCTGGGTGGCAATGCAAGTAGTTCCCAGAGGCGTTCATAAAAAGCAAGAGTTGTTCTGGCTGCCACCTTGGCTGTGGGGAGCCAGGCCAGGACGTTCGGCATATTGGAGGCCGGTGCTGGGGAAAAGTGAAAAAAAGGTGCTTTTGAGGATAGGGTGGCCAGGAAAGCCCGCAGCCCCAAAGGTCTGGGTGGCAATGCAAGTAGTTCCCAGAGGCATTCATAAAAAGCAAGGGTTGTTCTGGCTGCCACCTTGGCTGTGGGAGTCAGCTCCGGACGTTCGCCATATTGGAGGCGGTGCTGGGGAAAAGTGAAAAAAGGTGCTTCTGGGAATAGAGTGGCCAGGAAAGCCCGCAGCCCCAAAGTCTGGGTGGCAATGCAAGTAGTTCCCAGAGGCGTTCATAAAAAGCAAGAGTTGTTCTGGCTGCCACCTTGGGTGTGGGAGCCAGGCCAGGACGTTCGGCATATTGGAGGCCGGTGCTGGGGAAAAGTGAAAAAAAGGTGCTTTTGAGGATAGGGTGGCCAGGAAGAGCCCGCAGCCCCAAAGTCT
>NW_027415504.1:0-27126 GCF_964106895.1 Numenius arquata
GGATGAGCGTGCGTCGGGTTGACCGGACGCACAGCGGCACCTGGAGGCGCATGGTGGTAGTGCGGCAAGCTCGGGAGAGGGCCCGGCGGCACCCAGACAAGAGGGGTGAAGGAGCGGCGATATCGGGAGAGCGCTCGGCGGCACTCGGAGGCGCACGGTGGTAGCGCAGCGAGCTCGGCAGAGCCCATAGGGTTTTAGTGAGGTTCCGTTGTGTTGCTAAGGGTCTTGTAGGGTGCTGTCGGGTCCTGGAGTATTCTGTAAGGTTCCAGAGGGGCTCGTAGGGTTCCGTCAAAATCTGTAGGCTTCCCTAGGGGCCCGTGGAGTCCCGTAGATTTCCGTAGAGGCCTGTAGGGTTGTGTAAGTGCCCGCAGGGGTTGGTAGGAGCTTATAGGGTGCCATAAGTTTCCAGAGGGTTGTGTAGGGTTCCGTAGGGGCCTGTGGTGTTCCCTAGGGGCCTGTAGAGTCTCGTACCGTTCCGTAGGGGCCTGTGGTGTTCCCTGGGGGCCTGTAGAGTCTCGTACCGTTCCGTAGGGGCCTGTGGTGTTCCCTAGGGGCCTCTAGAGTCTCGTACAGTTCCGTAGGGTCCTGTAGGTTTCCATAAGCGCCCGCAGAGGTCTGAAGGGGCCCGTACTGTTCCGTAAGGATCCATAGGGTTCCGTAGAGCTTCGTAGGTTCCCTAGAGGCCTGTAGAGTACCGCAGGAGCCAGTAGTGTTCTGTAGGGGCCCGTAGGGTTCCTTCCGTAGGGGCTGGTAGTGTTCCGTAGGGGCCTGTAGGGTTGTGTAAGTGCCCGCAGCAGTCTGTAGGAGTCTGTGGGATTCTGTAAGGTTCTGGAGGGTTCTGCAGGGTTCTGTAGGGGCCCGTAGAGTTCCGTAGTGGCTGGTAAAGTTCCCTAGGGCCCTGTGGGGTTCTGTATGGACCTGTAGGGTTCTGTAGGGGCCTGCAGGCTTCTGTAAGTGCCCGCAGGTGTCTGTAGGGTTCCATAGGGGTCTGTAGGGTTCCGTAGGCGCCTGCAGTGTTCTGTAGGAGCCCATAGGGTTTTAGTGAGGTTCCGTTGTGTTGCTAAGGGTCTTGTAGAGTGCTGTCGGGTCCTGGAGTATTCTGTAGGGTTCCAGAGGGGCTCGTAGGGTTCCGTCGAAATCTGTAGGCTTCCCTAAGGGCCCGTGGAGTCCCGTAGATTTCCGTAGAGGCCTGTAGGGTTGTGTAAGTGCCCGCAGGGGTTGGTAGGAGCTTGTAGGGTGCCATAAGTTTCCAGAGGGTTGTGTAGGGTTCCGTAGGGGCCTGTGGTGTTCCCTAGTGCCCTGTAGAGTGTGTAGATTTCCCGGTGGCACTCGCCGGCGCTGGGTGGTAGCGCGACGAGCTCTGGAGAGCACCTGGCGGCACCCCGACGCGCGGGGTCAACGATTGTCGATACCGGGAGAGTGCTCGGCGGCACTCGGAGGAGCACGGTGGTAGCGCGGCGAGCTCGGCAGAGCGCCCGGCGGCACCCCGAGCACCGTGGTGAAGGAGCGGCGATATCGGGAGAGCGCTCGGCGGCACTCGGAGGCGCGCTGTGGTACCGCGGCGAGATCCCGAGAGTGCCCGGTGGCACTCGCCGGCACTGGGTGGTAGCGCGACGAGCTCGGGAGAGCGTCCGGAGGCACCCCGAGGAGCGGGATGAGCGTGCGTCGGGTCGACCGGACGCACAGCGGCACCTGGAGGCGCATGGTGGTAGTGCGGCAAGCTCGGGAGAGGGCCCGGCGGCACCCAGACAAGAGGGGTGAAGGAGCGGCGATATCGGGAGAGCGCTCAGCGGCACTCGGAGGCGCACGGTGGTAGCGCAGCGAGCTCGGCAGAGCCCATAGGGTTTTAGTGAGGTTCCGTTGTGTTGCTAAGGGTCTTGTAGGGTGCTGTCGGGTCCTGGAGTATTCTGTAAGGTTCCAGAGGGGCTCGTAGGGTTCCGTCAAAATCTGTAGGCTTCCCTAGGGGCCCGTGGAGTCCCGTAGATTTCCGTAGAGGCCTGTAGGGTTGTGTAAGTGCCCGCAGGGGTTGGTAGGAGCTTATAGGGTGCCATAAGTTTCCAGAGGGTTGTGTAGGGTTCCGTAGGGGCCTGTGGTGTTCCCTAGGGGCCTGTAGAGTCTCGTACCGTTCCGTAGGGGCCTGTGGTGTTCCCTAGGGGCCTCTAGAGTCTCGTACAGTTCCGTAGGGTCCTGTAGGTTTCCATAAGCGCCCGCAGAGGTCTGAAGGGGCCCGTACTGTTGCGTAAGGATCCATAGGGTTCCGTAGAGCTTCGTAGGTTCCCTAGAGGCCTGTAGAGTACCGCAGGAGCCAGTAGTGTTCTGTAGGGGCCCGTAGGGTTCCTTCCGTAGGGGCTGGTAGTGTTCCGTAGGGGCCTGTAGGGTTGTGTAAGTGCCCGCAGCAGTCTGTAGGAGTCTGTGGGATTCTGTAAGGTTCTGGAGGGTTCTGCAGGGTTCTGTAGGGGCCCGTAGAGTTCCATAGTGGCTGGTAAAGTTCCCTAGGGCCCTGTGGGGTTCTGTATGGACCTGTAGGGTTCTGTAGGGGCCTGCAGGCTTCTGTAAGTGCCCGCAGGTGTCTGTAGGGTTCCGTAGGGGTCTGTAGGGTTCGGTAGGCGCCTGCAGTGTTCTGTAGGAGCCCATAGGGTTTTAGTGAGGTTCCGTTGTGTTGCTAAGGGTCTTGTAGAGTGCTGTCGGGTCCTGGAGTATTCTGTAGGGTTCCAGAGGGGCTCGTAGGGTTCCGTCGAAATCTGTAGGCTTCCCTAGGGGCCCATATAGTCCCGTAGATTTCCGTAGAGGCCTGTAGGGTTGTGTAAGTGCCCGCAGGGGTTGGTAGGAGCTTGTAGGGTGCCATAAGTTTCCAGAGGGTTGTGTAGGGTTCCGTAGGGGCCTGTGGTGTTCCCTAGGGGCCTGTAGAGTCTCGTACGGTTCCGTAGGGGCCTGTGGTGTTCCCTAGCCCCCTGTAGAGTGTGTAGATTTCCCGGTGGCACTCGCCGGCGCTGGGTGGTAGCGCGACGAGCTCGGGAGAGCGCCTGGCGGCACCCCGACGCGCGGGGTCAACGATTGTCGATACCAGGAGAGCGCTCGGCGGCACTCGGAGGAGCACGGTGGTAGTGCGGCGAGCTCGGCAGAGCGCCCGGCGGCACCCCGAGCACCGTGGTGAAGGAGCGGCGATATCGGGAGAGCGCTCGGCGGCACTCGGAGGCGCGCTGCGGTACCGCGGCGAGATCCCGAGAGTGCCCGGTGGCACTCGCCGGCACTGGGTGGTAGCGCGACGAGCTCGGGAGAGCGTCCGGAGGCACCCCGAGGAGCGGGATGAGCGTGCGTCGGGTCGACCGGACGCACAGCGGCACCTGGAGGCGCATGGTGGTAGTGCGGCAAGCTCGGGAGAGGGCCCGGCGGCACCCAGACAAGAGGGGTGAAGGTGCGGCGATATCGGGAGAGCGCTCGGCGGCACTCGGAGGCGCACGGTGGTAGCGCAGCGAGCTCGGCAGAGCCCATAGGGTTTTAGTGAGGTTCCGTTGTGTTGCTAAGGGTCTTGTAGAGTGCTGTCGGGTCCTGGAGTATTCTGTAAGGTTCCAGAGGGGCTCGTAGGGTTCCGTCAAAATCTGTAGGCTTCCCTAGGGGCCCGTGGAGTCCCGTAGATTTCCGTAGAGGCCTGTAGGGTTGTGTAAGTGCCCGCAGGGGTTGGTAGGAGCTTGTAGGGTGCCATAAGTTTCCAGAGGGTTGTGTAGGGTTCCGTAGGGGCCTGTGGTGTTCCCTAGGGGCCTGTAGAGTCTCGTACGGTTCCGTAGGGGCCTGTGGTGTTCCCTAGGGGCCTCTAGAGTCTCGTACAGTTCCGTAGGGTCCTGTAGGTTTCCATAAGCGCCCGCAGAGGTCTGAAGGGGCCCGTACTGTTCCGTAAGGATCCACAGGGCTCCATATAGCTTCGTAGGTTTCCTAGAGGCCTGTAGAGTACCGCAGGAGCCAGTAGTGTTCTGTAGGGGCCCGTAGGGTTCCTTCCATAGGGGCTGGCAGTGTTCCGTAGGGGCCTCTAGGGTTGTGTAAGTGCCCGCAGCAGTCTGTAGGAGTCTGTGGGATTCTGTAAGGTTCCGGAGGGTTCTGCAGGGTTCCGTAGGGGCCCGTAGAGTTCCGTAGTGGCTGGTAAAGTTCCCTAGGGCCCTGTGGGGTTCTGTATGGACCTGTAGGGTTCTGTAGGGGCCTGCAGGGTTCTGTAAGTGCCCGCAGGTGTCTGTAGGGTTCCGTAGGGGCCTGCAGGGTTTCGTAGGCACCTGCAGTGTTCTGTAGGAGCCCATAGGGTTTTAGTGAGGTTCCGTTGTGTTGCTAAGGGTCTTGTAGAGTGCTGTCGGGTCCTGGAGTATTCTGTAGGGTTCCAGAGGGGCTCGTAGGGTTCCGTCGAAATCTGTAGGCTTCCCTAGGGGCCCGTGGAGTCCCGTAGATTTCCGTAGGGACCTGTAGGGTTGTGTAAGTGCCCGCAGGGGTTGGTAGGAGCTTGTAGGGTGCCATATGTTTCCGGAGGGTTGTGTAGGGTTCCGTAGGGGCCTGTGGTGTTCCCTAGGGGCCTGTAGAGTCTCGTACAGTTCCGTAGGGTCCTGTAGGTTTCCATAAGCGCCCGCAGAGGTCTGAAGGGGCCCGTACTGTTCCGTAAGGATCCATAGGGCTCCGTAGAGCTTCGTAGGTTCCCTAGAGGCCTGTAGAGTACCGCAGGAGCCAGTAGTGTTCTGTAGGGGCCCGTAGGGTTCCTTCCATAGGGGCTGGCAGTGTTCCGAAGGGGCCTCTAGGGTTGTGTAAGTGCCTGCAGGAGTCTGTAGGAATCCGTGGGATTCTGTAAGGTTCCGGAGGGTTCTGCAGGGTTCCGTAGGGGCCCGTAGAGTTCGGTAGTGGCTGGTAAAGTTCCGTAGGGCCCTGTACCGTTCCGTAACTGCCTGCAAGGATCTTTAGGCTTCCGTAGGGGCTGGTAGGGTTCCATAAAGTTCCGTGGGTTCCTGCAGAGTTCTGCAAGTGCCCGCAAGGGCCTGTAGGGGCCCACAGTGTTTCTGTCTGGTTCCGTAGAGTTCCGTAGGGGCCATAGGTTTCCGTAGCGGCTGGTAGTATTCCGTAGGGGTCTGTAGGGTTCCCTAGGGGCCTGCAGTGTTCTGTAGGAGCCCATAGGGTTTTAGTGAGGTTCTGTTGTGTCGCTAAGGGTCTTGTAGAGTGCTGTCGGGTCCTGGAGTATTCTGTAGGGTTCCAGAGGGGCTCGTAGGGTTCCGTCGAAATCTGTAGGCTTCCCTAAGGGCCCGTGGAGTCCCGTAGATTTCCGTAGAGGCCTGTAGGGTTGTGTAAGTGCCCGCAGGGGTTGGTAGGAGCTTGTAGGGTGCCATAAGTTTCCAGAGGGTTGTGTAGGGTTCCGTAGGGGCCTGTGGTGTTCCCTAGGGGCCTGTAGAGTCTCGTACAGTTCCGTAGGGTCCTGTAGGTTTCCATAAGCGCCCGCAGAGGTCTGAAGGGGCCCGTACTGTTCCGTAAGGATCCATAGGGTTCCGTAGAGCTTCGTAGGTTCCCTAGAGGCCTGTAGAGTACCGCAGGAGCCAGTAGTGTTCTGTAGGGGCCCGTAGGGTTCCTTCCGTAGGGGCTGGCAGTGTTCCGTAGGGGCCTGTAGGGTTGTGTAAGTGCCCGCAGCAGTCTGTAGGAGTCTGTGGGATTCTGTAAGGTTCTGGAGGGTTCTGCAGGGTTCTGTAGGGGCCCGTAGAGTTCCGTAGTGGTTGGTAAAGTTCCGTAGGGCCCTGTGGGGTTCTGTATGGACCTGTAGGGTTCTGTAGGGGCCTGCAGGGTTCTGTAAGTGCCCGCAGGTGTCTGTAGGGTTCCGTTGGGGTCTGTAGGGTTCCGTAGGCGCCTGCAGTGTTCTGTAGGAGCCCATAGGGTTTTAGTGAGGTTCCGTTGTGTTGCTAAGGGTCTTGTAGAGTGCTGTCGGGTCCTGGAGTATTCTGTAGGGTTCCAGAGGGGCTCGTAGGGTTCCGTCGAAATCTGTAGGCTTCCCTAGGGGCCCATAGAGTCCCGTAGATTTCCGTAGAGGCCTGTAGGGTTGTGTAAGTGCCCGCAGGGGTTGGTAGGAGCTTGTAGGGTGCCATAAGTTTCCAGAGGGTTGTGTAGGGTTCCGTAGGGGCCTGTGGTGTTCCCTAGTGCCCTGTAGAGTGTGTAGATTTCCCGGTGGCACTCGCCGGCGCTGGGTGGTAGCGCGACGAGCTCGGGAGAGCACCTGGCGGCACCCCGACGCGCGGGGTCAACGATTGTCGATACCGGGAGAGCGCTCGGCGGCACTCGGAGGAGCACGGTGGTAGCGCGGCGAGCTCGGCAGAGCGCCCGGCGGCACCCCGAGCACCGTGGTGAAGGAGCGGCGATATCGGGAGAGCGCTCGGCGGCACTCGGAGGCGCGCTGCGGTACCGCGGCGAGATCCCGAGAGTGCCCGGTGGCACTCGCCGGCACTGGGTGGTAGCGCGACGAGCTCGGGAGAGCGTCCGGAGGCACCCCGAGGAGCGGGATGAGCGTGCGTCGGGTTGACCGGACGCACAGCGGCACCTGGAGGCGCATGGTGGTAGTGCGGCAAGCTCGGGAGAGGGCCCGGCGGCACCCAGACAAGAGGGGTGAAGGAGCGGCGATATCGGGAGAGCGCTCGGCGGCACTCGGAGGCGCACGGTGGTAGCGCAGCGAGCTCGGCAGAGCCCATAGGGTTTTAGTGAGGTTCCGTTGTGTTGCTAAGGGTCTTGTAGGGTGCTGTCGGGTCCTGGAGTATTCTGTAAGGTTCCAGAGGGGCTCGTAGGGTTCCGTCAAAATCTGTAGGCTTCCCTAGGGGCCCGTGGAGTCCCGTAGATTTCCGTAGAGGCCTGTAGGGTTGTGTAAGTGCCCGCAGGGGTTGGTAGGAGCTTCTAGGGTGCCATAAGTTTCCAGAGGGTTGTGTAGGGTTCCGTAGGGGCCTGTGGTGTTCCCTAGGGGCCTGTAGAGTCTCGTACGGTTCCGTAGGGGCCTGTGGTGTTCCCTAGGGGCCTCTAGAGTCTCGTACAGTTCCGTAGGGTCCTGTAGGTTTCCATAAGCGCCCGCAGAGGTCTGAAGGGGCCCGTACTGTTCCGTAAGGATCCACAGGGCTCCATATAGCTTCGTAGGTTTCCTAGAGGCCTGTAGAGTACCGCAGGAGCCAGTAGTGTTCTGTAGGGGCCCGTAGGGTTCCTTCCATAGGGGCTGGCAGTGTTCCGTAGGGGCCTCTAGGGTTGTGTAAGTGCCCGCAGCAGTCTGTAGGAGTCTGTGGGATTCTGTAAGGTTCCGGAGGGTTCTGCAGGGTTCCGTAGGGGCCCGTAGAGTTCCGTAGTGGCTGGTAAAGTTCCCTAGGGCCCTGTGGGGTTCTGTATGGACCTGTAGGGTTCCGTAGGGGCCTGCAGGGTTTCGTAGGCACCTGCAGTGTTCTGTAGGAGCCCATAGGGTTTTAGTGAGGTTCCGTTGTGTTGCTAAGGGTCTTGTAGAGTGCTGTCGGGTCCTGGAGTATTCTGTAGGGTTCCAGAGGGGCTCGTAGGGTTCCGTCGAAATCTGTAGGCTTCCCTAGGGGCCCGTGGAGTCCCGTAGATTTCCGTAGAGGCCTGTAGGGTTGTGTAAGTGCCCGCAGGGGTTGGTAGGAGCTTGTAGGGTGCCATATGTTTCCGGAGGGTTGTGTAGGGTTCCGTAGGGGCCTGTGGTGTTCCCTAGGGGCCTGTAGAGTCTCGTACCGTTCCGTAGGGGCCTGTAGTATTCCCTAGGGGCCTGTAGAGTCTCGTACAGTTCCGTAGGGTCCTGTAGGTTTCCATAAGCGCCCGCAGAGGTCTGAAGGGGCCCGTACTGTTCCGTAAGGATCCATAGGGCTCCGTAGAGCTTCGTAGGTTCCCTAGAGGCCTGTAGAGTACTGCAGGAGCCAGTAGTGTTCTGTAGGGGCCCGTAGGGTTCCTTCCATAGGGGCTGGCAGTGTTCCGAAGGGGCCTCTAGGGTTGTGTAAGTGCCTGCAGGAGTCTGTAGGAATCCGTGGGATTCTGTAAGGTTCCGGAGGGTTCTGCAGGGTTCCGTAGGGGCCCGTAGAGTTCCGTAGTGGCTGGTAAAGTTCCGTAGGGCCCTGTACCGTTCCGTAACTGCCTGCAAGGATCTTTAGGCTTCCGTAGGGGCTGGTAGGGTTCCATAAAGTTCCGTGGGTTCCTGCAGAGTTCTGCAAGTGCCCGCAAGGGCCTGTAGGGGCCCACAGTGTTTCTGTCTGGTTCCGTAGAGTTCCGTAGGGGCCATAGGTTTCCGTAGCGGCTGGTAGTATTCCGTAGGGGTCTGTAGGGTTCCCTAGGGGCCTGCAGTGTTCTGTAGGAGCCCATAGGGTTTTAGTGAGGTTCTGTTGTGTCGCTAAGGGTCTTGTAGAGTGCTGTCGGGTCCTGGAGTATTCTGTAGGGTTCCAGAGGGGCTCGTAGGGTTCTGTCGAAATCTGTAGGCTTCCCTAAGGGCCCGTGGAGTCCCGTAGATTTCCGTAGAGGCCTGTAGGGTTGTGTAAGTGCCCGCAGGGGTTGGTAGGAGCTTGTAGGGTGCCATAAGTTTCCAGAGGGTTGTGTAGGGTTCCGTAGGGGCCTGTGGTGTTCCCTAGGGGCCTGTAGAGTCTCGTACAGTTCCGTAGGGTCCTGTAGGTTTCCATAAGCGCCCGCAGAGGTCTGAAGGGGCCCGTACTGTTCCGTAAGGATCCATAGGGTTCCGTAGAGCTTCGTAGGTTCCCTAGAGGCCTGTAGAGTACCGCAGGAGCCCGTAGTGTTCTGTAGGGGCCCGTAGGGTTCCTTCCGTAGGGGCTGGCAGTGTTCCGTAGGGGCCTGTAGGGTTGTGTAAGTGCCCGCAGCAGTCTGTAGGAGTCTGTGGGATTCTGTAAGGTTCTGGAGGGTTCTGCAGGGTTCTGTAGGGGCCCGTAGAGTTCCGTAGTGGCTGGTAAAGTTCCGTAGGGCCCTGTGGGGTTCTGTATGGACCTGTAGGGTTCTGTAGGGGCCTGCAGGCTTCTGTAAGTGCCCGCAGGTGTCTGTAGGGTTCCGTCGGGGTCTGTAGGGTTCCGTAGGCGCCTGCAGTGTTCTGTAGGAGCCCATAGGGTTTTAGTGAGGTTCCGTTGTGTTGCTAAGGGTCTTGTAGAGTGCTGTCGGGTCCTGGAGTATTCTGTAGGGTTCCAGAGGGGCTCGTAGGGTTCCGTTGAAATCTGTAGGCTTCCCTAGGGGCCCATAGAGTCCCGTAGATTTCCGTAGAGGCCTGTAGGGTTGTGTAAGTGCCCGCAGGGGTTGGTAGGAGCTTGTAGGGTGCCATAAGTTTCCAGAGGGTTGTGTAGGGTTCCGTAGGGGCCTGTGGTGTTCCCTAGTGCCCTGTAGAGTGTGTAGATTTCCCGGTGGCACTCGCCGGCGCTGGGTGGTAGCGCGACGAGCTCGGGAGAGCACCTGGCGGCACCCCGACGCGCGGGGTCAACGATTGTCGATACCGGGAGAGCGCTCGGCGGCACTCGGAGGAGCACGGTGGTAGCGCGGCGAGCTCGGCAGAGCGCCCGGCGGCACCCCGAGCACCGTGGTGAAGGAGCGGCGATATCGGGAGAGCGCTCGGCGGCACTCGGAGGCGCGCTGCGGTACCGCGGCGAGATCCCGAGAGTGCCCGGTGGCACTCGCCGGCACTGGGTGGTAGCGCGACGAGCTCGGGAGAGCGTCCGGAGGCACCCCGAGGAGCGGGATGAGCGTGCGTCGGGTTGACCGGACGCACAGCGGCACCTGGAGGCGCATGGTGGTAGTGCGGCAAGCTCGGGAGAGGGCCCGGCGGCACCCAGACAAGAGGGGTGAAGGAGCGGCGATATCGGGAGAGCGCTCGGCGGCACTCGGAGGCGCACGGTGGTAGCGCAGCGAGCTCGGCAGAGCCCATAGGGTTTTAGTGAGGTTCCGTTGTGTTGCTAAGGGTCTTGTAGGGTGCTGTCGGGTCCTGGAGTATTCTGTAAGGTTCCAGAGGGGCTCGTAGGGTTCCGTCAAAATCTGTAGGCTTCCCTAGGGGCCCGTGGAGTCCCGTAGATTTCCGTAGAGGCCTGTAGGGTTGTGTAAGTGCCCGCAGGGGTTGGTAGGAGCTTATAGGGTGCCATAAGTTTCCAGAGGGTTGTGTAGGGTTCCGTAGGGGCCTGTGGTGTTCCCTAGGGGCCTGTAGAGTCTCGTACCGTTCCGTAGGGGCCTGTGGTGTTCCCTGGGGGCCTGTAGAGTCTCGTACCGTTCCGTAGGGGCCTGTGGTGTTCCCTAGGGGCCTCTAGAGTCTCGTACGGTTCCGTAGGGTCCTGTAGGTTTCCATAAGCGCCCGCAGAGGTCTGAAGGGGCCCGTACTGTTCCGTAAGGATCCATAGGGTTCCGTAGAGCTTCGTAGGTTCCCTAGAGGCCTGTAGAGTACCGCAGGAGCCAGTAGTGTTCTGTAGGGGCCCGTAGGGTTCCTTCCGTAGGGGCTGGTAGTGTTCCGTAGGGGCCTGTAGGGTTGTGTAAGTGCCCGCAGCAGTCTGTAGGAGTCTGTGGGATTCTGTAAGGTTCTGGAGGGTTCTGCAGGGTTCTGTAGGGGCCCGTAGAGTTCCATAGTGGCTGGTAAAGTTCCCTAGGGCCCTGTGGGGTTCTGTATGGACCTGTAGGGTTCTGTAGGGGCCTGCAGGCTTCTGTAAGTGCCCGCAGGTGTCTGTAGGGTTCCGTAGGGGTCTGTAGAGTTCCGTAGGCGCCTGCAGTGTTCTGTAAGAGCCCATAGGGTTTTAGTGAGGTTCCGTTGTGTTGCTAAAGGTCTTGTAGAGTGCTGTCGGGTCCTGGAGTATTCTGTAGGGTTCCAGAGGGGCTCGTAGGGTTCCGTCGAAATCTGTAGGCTTCCCTAGGGGCCCGTGGAGTCCCGTACATTTCCGTAGGGGCCTGTAGGGTTGTGTAAGTGCCCGCAGGGGTTGGTAGGAGCTTGTAGGGTGCCATAAGTTTCCAGAGGGTTGTGTAGGGTTCCGTAGGGGCCTGTGGTGTTCCCTAGTGCCCTGTAGAGTGTGTAGATTTCCCGGTGGCACTCGCCGGCGCTGGGTGGTAGCGCGACGAGCTCGGGAGAGCACCTGGCGGCACCCCGACGCGCGGGGTCAACGATTGTCGATACCGGGAGAGCGCTCGGCGGCACTCGGAGGAGCACGGTGGTAGCGCGGCGAGCTCGGCAGAGCGCCCGGCGGCACCCCGAGCACCGTGGTGAAGGAGCGGCGATATCGGGAGAGCGCTCGGCGGCACTCGGAGGCGCGCTGTGGTACCGCGGCGAGATCCCGAGAGTGCCCGGTGGCACTCGCCGGCACTGGGTGGTAGCGCGACGAGCTCGGGAGAGCGTCCGGAGGCACCCCGAGGAGCGGGATGAGCGTGCGTCGGGTCGACCGGACGCACAGCGGCACCTGGAGGCGCATGGTGGTAGTGCGGCAAGCTCGGGAGAGGGCCCGGCGGCACCCAGACAAGAGGGGTGAAGGAGCGGCGATATCGGGAGAGCGCTCGGCGGCACTCGGAGGCGCACGGTGGTAGCGCAGCGAGCTCGGCAGAGCCCATAGGGTTTTAGTGAGGTTCCGTTGTGTTGCTAAGGGTCTTGTAGGGTGCTGTCGGGTCCTGGAGTATTCTGTAAGGTTCCAGAGGGGCTCGTAGGGTTCCGTCAAAATCTGTAGGCTTCCCTAGGGGCCCGTGGAGTCCCGTAGATTTCCGTAGAGGCCTGTAGGGTTGTGTAAGTGCCCGCAGGGGTTGGTAGGAGCTTATAGGGTGCCATAAGTTTCCAGAGGGTTGTGTAGGGTTCCGTAGGGGCCTGTGGTGTTCCCTAGGGGCCTGTAGAGTCTCGTACCGTTCCGTAGGGGCCTGTGGTGTTCCCTGGGGGCCTGTAGAGTCTCGTACCGTTCCGTAGGGGCCTGTGGTGTTCCCTAGGGGCCTCTAGAGTCTCGTACGGTTCCGTAGGGTCCTGTAGGTTTCCATAAGCGCCCGCAGAGGTCTGAAGGGGCCCGTACTGTTCCGTAAGGATCCATAGGGTTCCGTAGAGCTTCGTAGGTTCCCTAGAGGCCTGTAGAGTACCGCAGGAGCCAGTAGTGTTCTGTAGGGGCCCGTAGGGTTCCTTCCGTAGGGGCTGGTAGTGTTCCGTAGGGGCCTGTAGGGTTGTGTAAGTGCCCGCAGCAGTCTGTAGGAGTCTGTGGGATTCTGTAAGGTTCTGGAGGGTTCTGCAGGGTTCTGTAGGGGCCCGTAGAGTTCCATAGTGGCTGGTAAAGTTCCGTAGGGCCCTGTGGGGTTCTGTATGGACCTGTAGGGTTCTGTAGGGGCCTGCAGGGTTCTGTAAGTGCCCGCAGGTGTCTGTAGGGTTCCGTAGGGGTCTGTAGGGTTCGGTAGGCGCCTGCAGTGTTCTGTAGGAGCCCATAGGGTTTTAGTGAGGTTCCGTTGTGTTGCTAAGGGTCTTGTAGAGTGCTGTCGGGTCCTGGAGTATTCTGTAGGGTTCCAGAGGGGCTCGTAGGGTTCCGTCAAAATCTGTAGGCTTCCCTAGGGGCCCGTGGAGTCCCGTAGATTTCCGTAGAGGCCTGTAGGGTTGTGTAAGTGCCCGCAGGGGTTGGTAGGAGCTTGTAGGGTGCCATAAGTTTCCAGAGGGTTGTGTAGGGTTCCGTAGGGGCCTGTGGTGTTCCCTAGGGGCCTGTAGAGTCTCGTACGGTTCCGTAGGGGCCTGTGGTGTTCCCTAGGGGCCTGTAGAGTCTCGTACAGTTCCGTAGGGTCCTGTAGGTTTCCATAAGCGCCCGCAGAGGTCTGAAGGGGCCCGTACTGTTCCGTAAGGATCCATAGGGTTCCGTAGAGCTTCGTAGGTTCCCTAGAGGCCTGTAGAGTACCGCAGGAGCCAGTAGTGTTCTGTAGGGGCCCGTAGGGTTCCTTCCATAGGGGCTGGCAGTGTTCCATAGGGTCCTCTAGGGTTGAGTAAGTGCCCGCAGGAGTCTGTAGGAATCCGTGGGATTCTGTAAGGTTCCGGAGGGTTCTGCAGGGTTCCGTAGGGGCCCGTAGAGTTCCGTACTGGTTGGTAAAGTTCCGTAGGGCCCTGTACCGTTCCGTAACTGCCTGCAAGGGTCTTTAGGCTTCCGTAGGGGCTGGTAGGGTTCCATAAAGTTCTGTGGGTTCCTGCAGAGTTCTGCAAGTGCCCGCAAGGGCCTGTAGGGGCCCACAGTGTTTCTGTCAGGTTCCGTAGAGTTCCGTAGGGGCCATAGGTTTCCGTAGCGGCTGGTAGTATTCCGTAGGGGTCTGTAGGGTTCCCTAGGGGCCTGTAGAGTCTCGTACGTTTCCGTAGGGGCCTGCGGTGTTCCCTAGGGGCCTGTGGAGTCTCGTACGGTTTTTTAGGGGCCTGTGGTGTTCCCTAGGGGCCTGTAGAGTCTCGTACAGTTCCGTAGGGTCCTGTAGGTTTCCATAAGCGCCCGCAGAGGTCTCAAGGGGCCCGTACTGTTCCGTAAGGATCCACAGGGCTCCATAGAGCTTCGTAGGTTTCCTAGAGGCCTGTAGAGTACCGCAGGAGCCAGTAGTGTTCTGTAGGGGCCCGTAGGGTTCCTTCCATAGGGGCTGGCAGTGTTCCGTAGGGGCCTCTAGGGTTGTGTAAGTGCCTGCAGGAGTCTGTAGGAATCCGTGGGATTCTGTAAGGTTCCGGAGGGTTCTGCAGGGTTCCGTAGGGGCCCGTAGAGTTCGGTAGTGGCTGGTAAAGTTCCGTAGGGCCCTGTACCGTTCCGTAACTGCCTGCAAGGATCTTTAGGCTTCCGTAGGGGCTGGTAGGGTTCCATAAAGTTCCGTGGGTTCCTGCAGAGTTCTGCAAGTGCCCGCAAGGGCCTGTAGGGGCCCACAGTGTTTCTGTCAGGTTCCGTAGAGTTCCGTAGGGGCCATAGGTTTCCGTAGCGGCTGGTAGTATTCCGTAGGGGTCTGTAGGGTTCCATAGGCACCTGCAGTGTTCTGTAGGAGCCCATAGGGTTTTAGTGAGGTTCTGTTGTGTCGCTAAGGGTCTTGTAGAGTGCTGTCGGGTCCTGGAGTATTCTGTAGGGTTCCAGAGGGGCTCGTAGGGTTCCGTCGAAATCTGTAGGGTTCCCTAGGGGCCCATAGAGTCCCGTAGGGACCTGTAGGGTTGTGTAAGTGCCCGCAGGGGTTGGTAGGAGCTTGTAGGGTGCCATAAGTTTCCAGAGGGTTGTGTAGGGTTCCGTAGGGGCCTGTGGTGTTCCCTAGGGGCCTCTAGAGTCTCGTACCGTTCCGTAGGGTCCTGTGGTGTTCCCTAGGGTCCTGTAGAGTCTTGTACAGTACCGTAGGGTCCTGTAGGTTTCCATAAGCGCCCGCAGAGGTCTGAAGGGGCCCGTCCTGTTCCGTAAGGATCCACAGGGCTCCATAGAGCTTCGTAGGTTTCCTAGAGGCCTGTAGAGTACCGCAGGAGCCAGTAGTGTTCTGTAGGGGCCCGTAGGGTTCCTTCCATAGGGGCTGGCAGTGTTCCGTAGGGGCCTCTAGGATTGTGTAAGTGCCCGCAGGAGTCTGTAGGAGTCTGTGGGATTCTGTAAGGTTCTGGAGGGTTCTGCAGGGTTCCGTAGGGGCCCGTAGAGTTCCGTAGTGGCTGGTAAAGTTCCCTAGGGCCCTGTGGGGTTCTGTATGGAGCTGTAGGGTTCCGTAGGGGCCTGCAGGGTTCTGTAAGTGCCCGCAGGTGTCTGTAGGGTTCCGTAGGGGCCTGCAGGGTTTCGTAGGCACCTGCAGTGTTCTGTAGGAGCCCATAGGGTTTTAGTGAGGTTCCGTTGTGTTGCTAAGGGTCTTGTAGAGTGCTGTCGGGTCCTGGAGTATTCTGTAGGGTTCCAGAGGGGCTCGTAGGGTTCCGTCTAAATCTGTAGGCTTCCCTAGGGGCCCATAGAGTCCCGTAGATTTCCGTAGGGGCCTGTAGGGTTGTGTAAGTGCCCGCAGGGGTTGGTAGGAGCTTGTAGGGTGCCATAAGTTTCCAGAGGGTTGTGTAGGGTTCCGTAGGGGCCTGTGGTGTTCCCTAGGGGCCTGTAGAGTCTCGTACCGTTCCGTAGGGGCCTGTAGTGTTCCCTAGGGGCCTGTACAGTCTCGTACAGTTCCATAGGGTCCTGTAGGTTTCCATAAGCGCCCGCAGAGGTCTGAAGGGGCCCGTACTGTTCCGTAAGGATCCATAGGGTTCCGTAGAGCTTCGTAGGTTCCCTAGAGGCCTGTAGAGTACTGCAGGAGCCAGTAGTGTTCTGTAGGGGCCTGTAGGGTTCCTTCCATAGGGGCTGGCAGTGTTCCGTAGGGGCCTCTAGGGTTGTGTAAGTGCCTGCAGGAGTCTGTAGGAATCCGTGGGATTCTGTAAGGTTCCGGAGGGTTCTGCAGGGTTCCGTAGGGGCCCGTAGAGTTCGGTAGTGGCTGGTAAAGTTCCGTAGGGCCCTGTACCGTTCCGTAACTGCCTGCAAGGATCTTTAGGCTTCCGTAGGGGCTGGTAGGGTTCCATAAAGTTCCGTGGGTTCCTGCAGAGTTCTGCAAGTGCCCGCAAGGGCCTGTAGGGGCCCACAGTGATTCTGTCTGGTTCCGTAGAGTTCCGTAGGGGCCATAGGTTTCCGTAGCGGCTGGTAGTATTCCGTAGGGGTCTGTAGGGTTCCATAGGCACCTGCAGTGTTCTGTAGGAGCCCATAGGGTTTTAGTGAGGTTCTGTTGTGTCGCTAAGGGTCTTGTAGAGTGCTGTCGGGTCCTGGAGTATTCTGTAGGGTTCCAGAGGGGCTCGTAGGGTTCCGTCAAAATCTGTAGGCTTCCTTAGGGGCCCATAGAGTCCCGTAGGGACCTGTAGGGTTGTGTAAGTGCCCGCAGGGGTTGGTAGGAGCTTGTAGGGTGCAATAAGTTTCCGGAGGCTTGTGTAGGGTTCCATAGGGGCCTGTGGTGTTCCCTAGGGGCCTGTAGAGTCTCGTACCGTTCCGTAGGGGCCTGTGGTGTTCCCTAGGGTCCTGTAGAGTCTTGTACAGTTCCGTAGGGTCCTGTAGGTTTCCATAAGCGCCCGCAGAGGTCTGAAGGGGCCCGTACTGTTCCGTAAGGATCCACAGGGCTCCATAGAGCTTCGTAGGTTTCCTAGAGGCCTGTAGAGTACCGCAGGAGCCAGTAGTGTTCTGTAGGGGCCCGTAGGGTTCCTTCCATAGGGGCTGGCAGTGTTCCGTAGGGGCCTCTAGGATTGTGTAAGTGCCCGCAGGAGTCTGTAGGAGTCTGTGGGATTCTGTAAGGTTCCGGAGGGTTCTGCAGGGTTCCGTAGGGGCCCGTAGAGTTCGGTAGTGGCTGGTAAAGTTCCGTAGGGCCCTGTGGGGTTCTGTATGGACCTGTAGGGTTCCGTAGGGGCCTGCAGGGTTCTGTAAGTACCCGCAGGTGTCTGTAGGGTTCCGTAGGGGCCTGCAGGGTTTCGTAGGCACCTGCAGTGTTCTGTAGGAGCCCATAGGGTTTTAGTGAGGTTCCGTTGTGTTGCTAAGGGTCTTGTAGAGTGCTGTCGGGTCCTGGAGTATTCTGTAGGGTTCCAGAGGGGCTCGTAGGGTTCCGTCGAAATCTGTAGGCTTCCCTAGGGGCCCGTGGAGTCCCGTAGATTTCCGTAGGGACCTGTAGGGTTGTGTAAGTGCCCGCAGGGGTTGGTAGGAGCTTGTAGGGTGCCATATGTTTCCGGAGGGTTGTGTAGGGTTCCGTAGGGGCCTGTGGTGTTCCCTAGGGGCCTGTAGAGTCTCGTACCGTTCCGTAGGGGCCTGTGGTGTTCCCTAGGGGCCTGTAGAGTCTCGTACAGTTCCGTAGGGTCCTGTAGGTTTCCATAAGCGCCCGCAGAGGTCTGAAGGGGCCCGTACTGTTCCGTAAGGATCCACAGGGCTCCATAGAGCTTCGTAGGTTTCCTAGAGGCCTGTAGAGTACCGCAGGAGCCAGTAGTGTTCTGTAGGGGCCCGTAGGGTTCCTTCCATAGGGGCTGGCAGTGTTCCGTAGGGGCCTCTAGGGTTGTGTAAGTGCCTGCAGGAGTCTGTAGGAATCCGTGGGATTCTGTAAGGTTCCGGAGGGTTCTGCAGGGTTCCGTAGGGGCCCGTAGAGTTCGGTAGTGGCTGGTAAAGTTCCGTAGGGCCCTGTACCGTTCCGTAACTGCCTGCAAGGATCTTTAGGCTTCCGTAGGGGCTGGTAGGGTTCCATAAAGTTCCGTGGGTTCCTGCAGAGTTCTGCAAGTGCCCGCAAGGGCCTGTAGGGGCCCACAGTGTTTCTGTCAGGTTCCGTAGAGTTCCGTAGGGGCCATAGGTTTCCGTAGCGGCTGGTAGTATTCCGTAGGGGTCTGTAGGGTTCCATAGGCACCTGCAGTGTTCTGTAGGAGCCCATAGGGTTTTAGTGAGGTTCTGTTGTGTCGCTAAGGGTCTTGTAGAGTGCTGTCGGGTCCTGGAGTATTCTGTAGGGTTCCAGAGGGGCTCGTAGGGTTCCGTCGAAATCTGTAGGGTTCCCTAGGGGCCCGTGGAGTCCCGTAGGGACCTGTAGGGTTGTGTAAGTGCCCGCAGGGGTTGGTAGGAGCTTGTAGGGTGCCATAAGTTTCCAGAGGGTTGTGTAGGGTTCCGTAGGGGCCTGTGGTGTTCCCTAGGGGCCTGTAGAGTCTCGTACCGTTCCGTAGGGGCCTGTGGTGTTCCCTAGGGGCCTGTAGAGTCTTGTACAGTTCCGTAGGGTCCTGTAGGTTTCCATAAGCGCCCGCAGAGGTCTGAAGGGGCCCGTACTGTTCCGTAAGGATCCACAGGGCTCCATAGAGCTTCGTAGGTTTCCTAGAGGCCTGTAGAGTACCGCAGGAGCCAGTAGTGTTCTGTAGGGGCCCGTAGGGTTCCTTCCATAGGGGCTGGCAGTGTTCCGTAGGGGCCTCTAGGATTGTGTAAGTGCCCGCAGGAGTCTGTAGGAGTCTGTGGGATTCTGTAAGGTTCTGGAGGGTTCTGCAGGGTTCCGTAGGGGCCCGTAGAGTTCGGTAGTGGCTGGTAAAGTTCCGTAGGGCCCTGTGGGGTTCTGTATGGACCTGTAGGGTTCCGTAGGGGCCTGCAGGGTTCTGTAAGTGCCCACAGGTGTCTGTAGGGTTCCGTAGGCGCCTGCAGGGTTTCGTAGGCACCTGCAGTGTTCTGTAGGAGCCCATAGGGTTTTAGTGAGGTTCCGTTGTGTTGCTAAGGGTCTTGTAGAGTGCTGTCGGGTCCTGGAGTATTCTGTAGGGTTCCAGAGGGGCTCGTAGGGTTCCGTCGAAATCTGTAGGCTAGCCTAGGGGCCCGTGGAGTCCCGTAGATTTCCGTAGGGACCTGTAGGGTTGTGTAAGTGCCCGCAGGGGTTGGTAGGAGCTTGTAGGGTGCCATAAGTTTCCAGAGGGTTGTGTAGGGTTCCGTAGGGGCCTGTGGTGTTCCCTAGGGGCCTGTAGAGTCTCGTACCGTTCCGTAGGGGCCTGTAGTGTTCCCTAGGGGCCTGTAGAGTCTCGTACAGTTCCGTAGGGTCCTGTAGGTTTCCATAAGCGCCCGCAGAGGTCTGAAGGGGCCCGTCCTGTTCCGTAAGGATCCACAGGGCTCCATAGAGCTTCGTAGGTTTCCTAGAGGCCTGTAGAGTACCGCAGGAGCCAGTAGTGTTCTGTAGGGGCCCGTAGGGTTCCTTCCATAGGGGCTGGCAGTGTTCCGTAGGGGCCTCTAGGATTGTGTAAGTGCCCGCAGGAGTCTGTAGGAGTCTGTGGGATTCTGTAAGGTTCCGGAGGGTTCTGCAGGGTTCCGTAGGGGCCCGTAGAGTTCCGTAGTGGCTGGTAAAGTTCCGTAGGGCCCTGTGGGGTTCTGTATGGAGCTGTAGGGTTCCGTAGGGGCCTGCAGGGTTCTGTAAGTGCCCGCAGGTGTCTGTAGGGTTCCGTAGGGGCCTGCAGGGTTTCGTAGGCACCTGCAGTGTTCTGTAGGAGCCCATAGGGTTTTAGTGAGGTTCCGTTGTGTTGCTAAGGGTCTTGTAGAGTGCTGTCGGGTCCTGGAGTATTCTGTAGGGTTCCAGAGGGGCTCGTAGGGTTCCGTCGAAATCTGTAGGCTTCCCTAGGGGCCCGTGGAGTCCCGTAGATTTCCGTAGGGACCTGTAGGGTTGTGTAAGTGCCCGCAGGGGTTGGTAGGAGCTTGTAGGGTGCCATATGTTTCCGGAGGGTTGTGTAGGGTTCCATAGGGGCCTGTGGTGTTCCCTAGGGGCCTGTAGAGTCTCGTACCGTTCCGTAGGGGCCTGTGGTGTTCCCTAGGGGCCTGTAGAGTCTCGTACAGTTCCGTAGGGTCCTGTAGGTTTCCATAAGCGCCCGCAGAGGTCTGAAGGGGCCCGTACTGTTCCGTAAGGATCCACAGGGCTCCATAGAGCTTCGTAGGTTTCCTAGAGGCCTGTAGAGTACCGCAGGAGCCAGTAGTGTTCTGTAGGGGCCCGTAGGGTTCCTTCCATAGGGGCTGGCAGTGTTCCGTAGGGGCCTCTAGGGTTGTGTAAGTGCCTGCAGGAGTCTGTAGGAATCCGTGGGATTCTGTAAGGTTCCGGAGGGTTCTGCAGGGTTCCGTAGGGGCCCGTAGAGTTCGGTAGTGGCTGGTAAAGTTCCGTAGGGCCCTGTACCGTTCCGTAACTGCCTGCAAGGATCTTTAGGCTTCCGTAGGGGCTGGTAGGGTTCCATAAAGTTCCGTGGGTTCCTGCAGAGTTCTGCAAGTGCCCGCAAGGGCCTGTAGGGGCCCACAGTGTTTCTGTCAGGTTCCGTAGAGTTCCGTAGGGGCCATAGGTTTCCGTAGCGGCTGGTAGTATTCCGTAGGGGTCTGTAGGGTTCCATAGGCACCTGCAGTGTTCTGTAGGAGCCCATAGGGTTTTAGTGAGGTTCTGTTGTGTCGCTAAGGGTCTTGTAGAGTGCTGTCGGGTCCTGGAGTATTCTGTAGGGTTCCAGAGGGGCTCGTAGGGTTCCGTCAAAATCTGTAGGCTTCCCTAGGGGCCCGTGGAGTCCCGTAGGGACCTGTAGGGTTGTGTAAGTGCCCGCAGGGGTTGGTAGGAGCTTGTAGGGTGCCATAAGTTTCCAGAGGGTTGTGTAGGGTTCCGTAGGGGCCTGTGGTGTTCCCTAGGGGCCTCTAGAGTCTCGTACCGTTCCGTAGGGGCCTGTGGTGTTCCCTAGGGTCCTGTAGAGTCTTGTACAGTACCGTAGGGTCCTGTAGGTTTCCATAAGCGCCCGCAGAGGTCTGAAGGGGCCCGTACTGTTCCGTAAGGATCCACAGGGCTCCATAGAGCTTCGTAGGTTCCCTAGAGGCCTGTAGAGTACCGCAGGAGCCAGTAGTGTTCTGTAGGGGCCCGTAGGGTTCCTTCCGTAGGGGCTGGCAGTGTTCCGTAGGGGCCTGTAGGGTTGTGTAAGTGCCCGCAGCAGTCTGTAGGAGTCTGTGGGATTCTGTAAGGTTCTGGAGGGTTCTGCAGGGTTCTGTAGGGGCCCGTAGAGTTCCGTAGTGGCTGGTAAAGTTCCCTAGGGCCCTGTGGGGTTCTGTATGGACCTGTAGGGTTCTGTAGGGGCCTGCAGGCTTCTGTAAGTGCCCGCAGGTGTCTGTAGGGTTCCGTCGGGGTCTGTAGGGTTCCGTAGGCGCCTGCAGTGTTCTGTAGGAGCCCATAGGGTTTTAGTGAGGTTCCGTTGTGTTGCTAAGGGTCTTGTAGAGTGCTGTCGGGTCCTGGAGTATTCTGTAGGGTTCCAGAGGGGCTCGTAGGGTTCCGTCGAAATCTGTAGGCTTCCCTAGGGGCCCATAGAGTCCCGTAGATTTCCGTAGAGGCCTGTAGGGTTGTGTAAGTGCCCGCAGGGGTTGGTAGGAGCTTGTAGGGTGCCATAAGTTTCCAGAGGGTTGTGTAGGGTTCCGTAGGGGCCTGTGGTGTTCCCTAGTGCCCTGTAGAGTGTGTAGATTTCCCGGTGGCACTCGCCGGCGCTGGGTGGTAGCGCGACGAGCTCGGGAGAGCACCTGGCGGCACCCCGACGCGCGGGGTCAACGATTGTCGATACCGGGAGAGCGCTCGGCGGCACTCGGAGGAGCACGGTGGTAGCGCGGCGAGCTCGGCAGAGCGCCCGGCGGCACCCCGAGCACCGTGGTGAAGGAGCGGCGATATCGGGAGAGCGCTCGGCGGCACTCGGAGGCGCGCTGCGGTACCGCGGCGAGATCCCGAGAGTGCCCGGTGGCACTCGCCGGCACTGGGTGGTAGCGCGACGAGCTCGGGAGAGCGTCCGGAGGCACCCCGAGGAGCGGGATGAGCGTGCGTCGGGTTGACCGGACGCACAGCGGCACCTGGAGGCGCATGGTGGTAGTGCGGCAAGCTCGGGAGAGGGCCCGGCGGCACCCAGACAAGAGGGGTGAAGGAGCGGCGATATCGGGAGAGCGCTCGGCGGCACTCGGAGGCGCACGGTGGTAGCGCAGCGAGCTCGGCAGAGCCCATAGGGTTTTAGTGAGGTTCCGTTGTGTTGCTAAGGGTCTTGTAGGGTGCTGTCGGGTCCTGGAGTATTCTGTAAGGTTCCAGAGGGGCTCGTAGGGTTCCGTCAAAATCTGTAGGCTTCCCTAGGGGCCCGTGGAGTCCCGTAGATTTCCGTAGAGGCCTGTAGGGTTGTGTAAGTGCCCGCAGGGGTTGGTAGGAGCTTATAGGGTGCCATAAGTTTCCAGAGGGTTGTGTAGGGTTCCGTAGGGGCCTGTGGTGTTCCCTAGGGGCCTGTAGAGTCTCGTACCGTTCCGTAGGGGCCTGTGGTGTTCCCTGGGGGCCTGTAGAGTCTCGTACCGTTCCGTAGGGGCCTGTGGTGTTCCCTAGGGGCCTGTAGAGTCTCGTACAGTTCCGTAGGGTCCTGTAGGTTTCCATAAGCGCCCGCAGAGGTCTGAAGGGGCCCGTACTGTTCCGTAAGGATCCATAGGGTTCCGTAGAGCTTCGTAGGTTCCCTAGAGGCCTGTAGAGTACCGCAGGAGCCAGTAGTGTTCTGTAGGGGCCCGTAGGGTTCCTTCCGTAGGGGCTGGTAGTGTTCCGTAGGGGCCTGTAGGGTTGTGTAAGTGCCCGCAGGAGTCTGTAGGAGTCTGTGGGATTCTGTAAGGTTCTGGAGGGTTCTGCAGGGTTCTGTAGGGGCCCGTAGAGTTCCGTAGTGGCTGGTAAAGTTCCCTAGGGCCCTGTGGGGTTCTGTATGGACCTGTAGGGTTCTGTAGGGGCCTGCAGGGTTCTGTAAGTGCCCGCAGGTGTCTGTAGGGTTCCGTAGGGGTCTGTAGGGTTCCGTAGGCGCCTGCAGTGTTCTGTAAGAGCCCATAGGGTTTTAGTGAGGTTCCGTTGTGTTGCTAAGGGTCTTGTAGAGTGCTGTCGGGTCCTGGAGTATTCTGTAGGGTTCCAGAGGGGCTCGTAGGGTTCCGTCGAAATCTGTAGGCTTCCCTAGGGGCCCGTGGAGTCCCGTACATTTCCGTAGGGGCCTGTAGGGTTGTGTAAGTGCCCGCAGGGGTTGGTAGGAGCTTGTAGGGTGCCATAAGTTTCCAGAGGGTTGTGTAGGGTTCCGTAGGGGCCTGTGGTGTTCCCTAGGGGCCTGTAGAGTCTCGTACCGTTCCGTAGGGGCCTGTGGTGTTCCCTAGGGGCCTGTAGAGTCTCGTACGGTTCCGTAGGGGCCTGTAGTGTTCCCTAGGGGCCTCTAGAGTCTCGTACAGTTCCGTAGGGTCCTGTAGGTTTCCATAAGCGCCCGCAGAGGTCTGAAGGGGCCCGTACTGTTCCGTAAGGATCCATAGGGCTCCGTAGAGCTTCGTAGGTTCCCTAGAGGCCTGTAGAGTACCGCAGGAGCCAGTAGTGTTCTGTAGGGGCCCGTAGGGTTCCTTCCGTAGGGGCTGGTAGTGTTCCGTAGGGGCCTGTAGGGTTGTGTAAGTGCCCGCAGCAGTCTGTAGGAGTCTGTGGGATTCTGTAAGGTTCTGGAGGGTTCTGCAGGGTTCTGTAGGGGCCCGTAGAGTTCCGTAGTGGCTGGTAAAGTTCCGTAGGGCCCTGTGGGGTTCTGTATGGACCTGTAGGGTTCTGTAGGGGCCTGCAGGCTTCTGTAAGTGCCCGCAGGGGTCTGTAGGGTTCCATAGGGGTCTGTAGGGTTCCGTAGGCGCCTGCAGTGTTCTGTAGGAGCCCATAGGGTTTTAGTGAGGTTCCGTTGTGTTGCTAAGGGTCTTGTAGAGTGCTGTCGGGTCCTGGAGTATTCTGTAGGGTTCCAGAGGGGCTCGTAGGGTTCCGTCGAAATCTGTAGGCTTCCCTAGGGGCCCGTGGAGTCCCGTAGATTTCCGTAGAGGCCTGTAGGGTTGTGTAAGTGCCCGCAGGGGTTGGTAGGAGCTTGTAGGGTGCCATAAGTTTCCAGAGGGTTGTGTAGGGTTCCGTAGGGGCCTGTGGTGTTCCCTAGGGGCCTGTAGAGTCTCGTACAGTTCCGTAGGGTCCTGTAGGTTTCCATAAGCGCCCGCAGAGGTCTGAAGGGGCCCGTACTGTTCCGTAAGGATCCACAGGGCTCCATAGAGCTTCGTAGGTTTCCTAGAGGCCTGTAGAGTACCGCAGGAGCCAGTAGTGTTCTGTAGGGGCCCGTAGGGTTCCTTCCATAGGGGCTGGCAGTGTTCCGTAGGGTCCTCTAGGGTTGTGTAAGTGCCTGCAGGAGTCTGTAGGAATCCGTGGGATTCTGTAAGGTTCCGGAGGGTTCTGCAGGGTTCCGTAGGGGCCCGTAGAGTTCGGTAGTGGCTGGTAAAGTTCCGTAGGGCCCTGTACCGTTCCGTAACTGCCTGCAAGGATCTTTAGGCTTCCGTAGGGGCTGGTAGGGTTCCATAAAGTTCCGTGGGTTCCTGCAGAGTTCTGCAAGTGCCCGCAAGGGCCTGTAGGGGCCCACAGTGTTTCTGTCAGGTTCCGTAGAGTTCCGTAGGGGCCATAGGTTTCCGTAGCGGCTGGTAGTATTCCGTAGGGGTCTGTAGGGTTCCATAGGCACCTGCAGTGTTCTGTAGGAGCCCATAGGGTTTTAGTGAGGTTCTGTTGTGTCGCTAAGGGTCTTGTAGAGTGCTGTTGGGTCCTGGAGTATTCTGTAGGGTTCCAGAGGGGCTCGTAGGGTTCCGTCGAAATCTGTAGGCTTCCCTAGGGGCCCGTGGAGTCCCGTAGGGACCTGTAGGGTTGTGTAAGTGCCCGCAGGGGTTGGTAGGAGCTTGTAGGGTGCCATAAGTTTCCAGAGGGTTGTGTAGGGTTCCGTAGGGGCCTGTGGTGTTCCCTAGGGGCCTGTAGAGTCTCGTACCGTTCCGTAGGGGCCTGTGGTGTTCCCTAGGGGCCTGTAGAGTCTCGTACAGTTCCGTAGGGTCCTGTAGGTTTCCATAAGCGCCCGCAGAGGTCTGAAGGGGCCCGTCCTGTTCCGTAAGGATCCACAGGGCTCCATAGAGCTTCGTAGGTTTCCTAGAGGCCTGTAGAGTACCGCAGGAGCCAGTAGTGTTCTGTAGGGGCCCGTAGGGTTCCTTCCATAGGGGCTGGCAGTGTTCCGTAGGGGCCTCTAGGATTGTGTAAGTGCCCGCAGGAGTCTGTAGGAGTCTGTGGGATTCTGTAAGGTTCTGGAGGGTTCTGCAGGGTTCTGTAGGGGCCCGTAGAGTTCGGTAGTGGCTGGTAAAGTTCCGTAGGGCCCTGTGGGGTTCTGTATGGACCTGTAGGGTTCCGTAGGGGCCTGCAGGGTTCTGTAAGTGCCCGCAGGTGTCTGTAGGGTTCCGTAGGCGCCTGCAGGGTTTCGTAGGCACCTGCAGTGTTCTGTAGGAGCCCATAGGGTTTTAGTGAGGTTCCGTTGTGTTGCTAAGGGTCTTGTAGAGTGCTGTCGGGTCCTGGAGTATTCTGTAGGGTTCCAGAGGGGCTCGTAGGGTTCCGTCGAAATCTGTAGGCTTCCCTAGGGGCCCGTGGAGTCCCGTAGATTTCCGTAGGGACCTGTAGGGTTGTGTAAGTGCCCGCAGGGGTTGGTAGGAGCTTGTAGGGTGCCATAAGTTTCCAGAGGGTTGTGTAGGGTTCCGTAGGGGCCTGTGGTGTTCCCTAGGGGCCTGTAGAGTCTCGTACCGTTCCGTAGGGGCCTGTAGTGTTCCCTAGGGGCCTGTAGAGTCTCGTACAGTTCCGTAGGGTCCTGTAGGTTTCCATAAGCGCCCGCAGAGGTCTGAAGGGGCCCGTCCTGTTCCGTAAGGATCCACAGGGCTCCATAGAGCTTCGTAGGTTTCCTAGAGGCCTGTAGAGTACCGCAGGAGCCAGTAGTGTTCTGTAGGGGCCCGTAGGGTTCCTTCCATAGGGGCTGGCAGTGTTCCGTAGGGGCCTCTAGGATTGTGTAAGTGCCCGCAGGAGTCTGTAGGAGTCTGTGGGATTCTGTAAGGTTCCGGAGGGTTCTGCAGGGTTCCGTAGGGGCCCGTAGAGTTCCGTAGTGGCTGGTAAAGTTCCGTAGGGCCCCTGTGGGGTTCTGTATGGAGCTGTAGGGTTCCGTAGGGGGCCTGCAGGGTTCTGTAAGTGCCCGCAGGTGTCTGTAGGGTTCCGTAGGGGCCTGCAGGGTTTCGTAGGCACCTGCAGTGTTCTGTAGGAGCCCATAGGGTTTTAGTGAGGTTCCGTTGTGTTGCTAAGGGTCTTGTAGAGTGCTGTCGGGTCCTGGAGTATTCTGTAGGGTTCCAGAGGGGCTCGTAGGGTTCCGTCGAAATCTGTAGGCTTCCCTAGGGGCCCGTGGAGTCCCGTAGATTTCCGTAGGGACCTGTAGGGTTGTGTAAGTGCCCGCAGGGGTTGGTAGGAGCTTGTAGGGTGCCATATGTTTCCGGAGGGTTGTGTAGGGTTCCATAGGGGCCTGTGGTGTTCCCTAGGGGCCTGTAGAGTCTCGTACCGTTCCGTAGGGGCCTGTGGTGTTCCTAGGGGCCTGTAGAGTCTCGTACAGTTCCGTAGGGTCCTGTAGGTTTCCATAAGCGCCCGCAGAGGTCTGAAGGGGCCCGTACTGTTCCGTAAGGATCCACAGGGCTCCATAGAGCTTCGTAGGTTTCCTAGAGGCCTGTAGAGTACCGCAGGAGCCAGTAGTGTTCTGTAGGGGGCCCGTAGGGTTCCTTCCATAGGGGCTGGCAGTGTTCCGTAGGGGCCTCTAGGGTTGTGTAAGTGCCTGCAGGAGTCTGTAGGAATCCGTGGGATTCTGTAAGGTTCCGGAGGGTTCTGCAGGGTTCCGTAGGGGCCCGTAGAGTTCGGTAGTGGTCTGGTAAAGTTCCGTAGGGCCCTGTACCGTTCCGTAACTGCCTGCAAGGATCTTTAGGCTTCCGTAGGGGCTGGTAGGGTTCCATAAAGTTCCGTGGGTTCCTGCAGAGTTCTGCAAGTGCCCGCAAGGGCCTGTAGGGGCCCACAGTGTTTCTGTCAGGTTCCGTAGAGTTCCGTAGGGGCCATAGGTTTCCGTAGCGGCTGGTAGTATTCCGTAGGGGTCTGTAGGGTTCCATAGGCACCTGCAGTGTTCTGTAGGAGCCCATAGGGTTTTAGTGAGGTTCTGTTGTGTCGCTAAGGGTCTTGTAGAGTGCTGTCGGGTCCTGGAGTATTCTGTAGGGTTCCAGAGGGGCTCGTAGGGTTCCGTCAAAATCTGTAGGCTTCCCTAGGGGCCCGTGGAGTCCCGTAGGGACCTGTAGGGTTGTGTAAGTGCCCGCAGGGGTTGGTAGGAGCTTGTAGGGTGCCATAAGTTTCCAGAGGGTTGTGTAGGGTTCCGTAGGGGCCTGTGGTGTTCCCTAGGGGCCTCTAGAGTCTCGTACCGTTCCGTAGGGGCCTGTGGTGTTCCCTAGGGTCCTGTAGAGTCTTGTACAGTACCGTAGGGTCCTGTAGGTTTCCATAAGCGCCCGCAGAGGTCTGAAGGGGCCCGTACTGTTCCGTAAGGATCCACAGGGCTCCATAGAGCTTCGTAGGTTCCCTAGAGGCCTGTAGAGTACCGCAGGAGCCAGTAGTGTTCTGTAGGGGCCCGTAGGGTTCCTTCCGTAGGGGCTGGCAGTGTTCCGTAGGGGCCTGTAGGGTTGTGTAAGTGCCCGCAGCAGTCTGTAGGAGTCTGTGGGATTCTGTAAGGTTCTGGAGGGTTCTGCAGGGTTCTGTAGGGGCCCGTAGAGTTCCGTAGTGGCTGGTAAAGTTCCCTAGGGCCCTGTGGGGTTCTGTATGGACCTGTAGGGTTCTGTAGGGGCCTGC
>NW_027415505.1:0-26685 GCF_964106895.1 Numenius arquata
TAGGCACCTGCAGTGTTCTGTAGGAGCCCATAGGGTTTTAGTGAGGTTCCGTTGTGTTGCTAAGGGTCTTGTAGAGTGCTGTCGGGTCCTGGAGTATTCTGTACGGTTCCAGAGGGCCTTGTAGGGTTCCGTCGAAATCTGAAGGATTCCCTAGGGGCCCGTAGAGTCCCGTAGATTTCCGTAGGGACCTGTAGGGTTGTGTAAGTGCCCGCAGGGGTTGGTAGGAGCTTGTAGGGTGCCATATGTTTCCAGAGGTTTGTGTAGGGTTCCGTAGGGGCCTGTGGTGTTCCCTAGGGGCCTGTAGAGTCTCATACAGTTCCGTAGGGTCCTGTAGGTTTCCATAAGCGCCCGCAGAGGTCTGAAGGGGCCCGTACTGTTCCGTGAGGATCCATAGGGTTCCGTAGAGCTTCGTAGTTTCCCTAGAGGCCTCTGGAGTACCGCAGGAGCCAGTAGTGTTCTGTAGGGGCCTGTAGGGTTCCTTCCATAGGGGCTGGCAGTGTTCCGTAGGGTCCTCTAGGGTTGAGTAAGTGCCTGCAGAAGTCTGTAGGAGTCTGTGGGATTCTGTAAGGTTCCGGAAGGTTCTGCAGGGTTCCGTAGGGACCCGTAGAGTTCCACAGTGGCTGGTAAAGTTCCCTAGGGCCCTGTACCATTCCGTAACTGCCTGCAAGGGTCTTTAGGCTTCCGTAGGGGCTGGTAGGGTTCCATAAAGTTCCGTGGGTTCCTGCAGAGTTCTGCAAGTGCCCGCAAGGGCCTGTTGGGGCCCACAGTGTTTCTGCCAGGTTCCGTAGAGTTCCGTAGGGGCCATATTTTTCTGTAGTGGCTGGTAGTATTCCGTAGGGGTCTGTAGGTTTCCGTAGGCACCTGCAGTGTTCTGTAGGAGCCCATAGGGTTTTAGTGAGGTTCCGTTGTGTTGCTAAGGGTCTTGTAGAGTGCTGTCGGGTCCTGGAGTATTCTGTAGGGTTCCAGAGGGGCTTGTAGGGTACTGTCAAAATCTGTAGGGTTCCCTAGGGGCCCATAGAGTCCCGTAGATTTCCGTAGGGGCCTGTAGGGTTGTGTAAGTGCCCGCAGGGGTTGGTAGGAGCTTGTAGGGTGCCATATGTTTCCAGAGGGTTGTGTAGGGTTCCGTAGGGGTCTGTGGTGTTCCCTAGGGGCCTGTAGAGTCTCGTACAGTTCCGTAAGGGCCTGTGGTGTTCCCTAGGGGCCTGTAGAGTCTCGTACAGTTCCGTAGGGTCCTGTAGGTTTCCATAAGCGCCCGCAGAGGTCTGAAGGGGCCCGTACTGTTCCGTGAGGATCCATAGGGCTCCGTAGAGCTTCGTAGGTTCCCTAGAGGCCTCTGGAGTACCGCAGGAGCCAGTAGTGTTCTGTAGGGGCCTGTAGGGTTCCTTCCATAGGGGCTGGCAGTGTTAGGTAGGGGCCTGTAGGGTTGTGTAAGTGCCCGCAGAAGTCTGTAGGAGTCTGTGGGATTCTCTAAGGTTCCGGAGGGTTCTGCAGGGTTCCGTAGGGACCCGTAGAGTTCCGTAGTGGCTGGTAAAGTTCCGTAGGGCCCTGTGGGGTTCTGTATGGACCTGTAGGGTTCCGTAGGGGCCTGCAGGGTTCCGTAAGTGCCCGCAGGTGTCTGTAGGGTTCCGTAGGCACCTGCAGTGTTCTGTAGGAGCCCATAGGGTTTTCGTGAGGTTCCGTTGTGTTGCTAAGGGTCCTGTAGAGTGCTGTCGGGTCCTGGAGTATTCTGTAGGGTTCCAGAGTGGCTCGTAGGGTTTCGTTGAAATCTGTAGGGTTCCCTAGGGGCCCGTAGAGTCCCGTAGATTTCCGTAGGGGCCTGTAGGGTTGTGTAAGTGCCCGCAGGGGTTGGTAGGAGCTTGTAGGGTGCCATATGTTTCCGGAGGGTTGTGTAGGGTTCCGTAGGGGCCTGTGGTGTTCCCTAGGGGCCTGTAGAGTCTCGTACAGTTCCTGTAGGTTTCCATAAGCGCCCGCAGAGGTCTGAAGGGGCCCGTCCTGTTCCGTAAGGATCCATAGGGCTCCGTAGAGCTTCGTAGGTTCCCTAGAGGCCTCTGGAGTACCGCAGGAGCCAGTAGTGTTCTGTAGGGGCAGGTAGGGTTCCTTCCATAGGAGCTGGCAGTGTTCCGTAGGGTCCTCTAGGGTTGAGTAAGTGCCCGCAGGAGTCTGTAGGAATCCGTGGGATTCTGTAAGGTTCTGGAGGGTTCTGCAGGGTTCCCTAGGGGCCCGTAGAGTTCCGTAGTGGCTGGTAAAGTACCCTAGGGCCCTGTACCGTTCCGTAACTGCCTGCAAGGATCTTTAAGCTTCCGTAGGGGCTGGTAGGGTTCCATAAAGTTCCGTGGGTTCCTGCAGAGTTCTGCAAGTGCCCGCAAGGGCCTGTAGGAGACCACAGTGTTTCTGTCAGGTTCCGTAGAGTTCTGTAGGGGCCATATTTTTCTGTAGTGGCTGGTAGTATTCTGTAGGGGTCTGTAGGGTTCCGTAGGCGCCTGCAGTGTTCTGTAGGAGCCCATAGGGTTTTAGTGAGGTTCCGTTGTGTTGCTAAGGGTCCTGTAGAGTGCTGTCGGGTCCTGGAGTATTCTGTAGGGTTCCAGAGGGGCTCGTAGGGTTTCGTCGAAATCTGTAGGCTTCCCTAGGGGCCCATAGAGTCCCGTAGATTTCCGTAGGGACCTGTAGGGTTGTGTAAGTGCCCGCAGGGGTTGGTAGGAGCTTATAGGTTTCCATAACTTTCCAGAGGGTTGTGTAGGGTTCCGTAAGGGCCTGTGGTGTTCTCTAGGGGCCTGTAGAGTCTCGTACAGTTCCGTAGGGTCCTGTAGGTTTCCATAAGCGCCCGCAGAGGTCTGAAGGGGCCCGTACTGTTCCGTGAGGATCCATAGGGTTCCGTAGAGCTTCGTAGGTTCCCTAGAGGCCTCTGGAGTACCGCAGGAGCCAGTAGTGTTCTGTAGGGGCCTGTAGGGTTCCTTCCATAGGGGCTGGCAGTGTTAGGTAGGGGCCTGTAGGGTTGTGTAAGTGCCCGCAGAAGTCTGTAGGGGTCTGTGGGATTCTCTAAGGTTCCGGAGGGTTCTGCAGGGTTCCGTAGGGACCCGTAGAGTTCCGTAGTGGCTGGTAAAGTTCCGTAGGGCCCTGTGGGGTTCTGTATGGACCTGTAGGGTTCCGTAGGGGCCTGCAGGGTTCCGTAAGTGCCCGCAGGTGTCTGTAGGGTTCCGTAGGGGTCTGTAGGGTTCCGTAGGCACCTGCAGTGTTCTGTAGGAGCCCGTAGGGTTTTAGTGAGGTTCCGTTGTGTTGCTAAGGGTCCTGTAGAGTGCTGTCGGGTCCTGGAGTATTCTGTAGGGTTCCAGAGGGGCTCGTAGGGTTTCGTCGAAATCTGTAGGCTTCCCTAGGGGCCCGTAGAGTCCCGTAGATTTCCGTAGGGGCCTGTAGGGTTGTGTAAGTGCCCGCAGGGGTTGGTAGGAGCTTGTAGGGTGCCATATGTTTCCGGAGGGTTGTGTAGGGTTCCGTAGGGGCCTGTGGTGTTCCCTAGGGGCCTGTAGAGTCTCGTACAGTTCCGTAGGGTGCTGTAGGTTTCCATAAGCGCCCGCAGAGGTCTGAAGGGGCCCGTACTGTTCCGTGAGGATCCATAGGGTTCCGTAGAGCTTCGTAGGTTCCCTAGAGGCCTCTGGAGTACCGCAGGAGCCAGTAGTGTTCTGTAGGGGCCCGTAGGGTTCCTTCCATAGGAGCTGGCAGTGTTAGGTAGGGGCCTGTAGGGTTGTGTAAGTGCCCGCAGGAGTCTGTGGGATTCTGTAAGGTTCCGGAGGGTTCTGCAGGGTTCCGTAGGGACCCGTAGAGTTCCGTAGTGGCTGGTAAAGTTCCGTAGGGCCCTGTGGGGTTCTGTATGGACCTGTAGGGTTCCGTAGGGGCCTGCAGGGTTCCGTAAGTGCCCGCAGGTGTCTGTAGGGTTCCGTAGGGGTCTGTAGGGTTCCGTAGGCGCCTGCAGTGTTCTGTAGGAGCCCATAGGGTTTTAGTGAGGTTCCGTTGTGTTGCTAAGGGTCTTGTAGAGTGCTGTCGGGTCCTGGAGTATTCTGTAGGGTTCCAGAGGGGCTCGTAGGGTTCCATCGAAATCTGTAGGGTTCCCTAGGGGCCCATAGAGTCCCGTAGATTTCCGTAGGGACCTGTAGGGTTGTGTAAAGTGCCCGCAGGGGTTGGTAGGAGCTTATAGGGTTCCATAAGTTTCCAGAGGGTTGTGTAGGGTTCCGTAGGGGCCTGTGGTGTTCCCTAGGGGCCTGTAGAGTCTCGTACAGTTCCGTAAGGGCCTGTGGTGTTCTCTAGGGGCCTGTAGAGTCTCGTACAGTTCCGTAGGGTCCTGTAGGTTTCCATAAGCGCCTGCAGAGGTCTGAAGGGGCCCGTACTGTTCCGTGAGGATCCATAGGGTTCCGTAGAGCTTCGTAGGTTCCCTAGAGGCCTCTGGAGTACCGCAGGAGCCAGTAGTGTTCTGTAGGGGCCTGTAGGGTTCCTTCCATAGGGGCTGGCAGTGTTAGGTAGGGGCCTGTAGGGTTGTGTAAGTGCCCGCAGAAGTCTGTAGGAGTCTGTGGGATTCTCTAAGGTTCCGGAGGGTTCTGCAGGGTTCCGTAGGGACCCGTAGAGTTCCGTAGTGGCTGGTAAAGTTCCGTAGGGCCCTGTGGGGTTCTGTATGGACCTGTAGGGTTCCGTAGGGGCCTGCAGGGTTCCGTAAGTGCCCGCAGGTGTCTGTAGGGTTCCGTAGGGGTCTGTAGGGTTCCGTAGGCACCTGCAGTGTTCTGTAGGAGCCCGTAGGGTTTTAGTGAGGTTCCGTTGTGTTGCTAAGGGTCCTGTAGAGTGCTGTCGGGTCCTGGAGTATTCTGTAGGGTTCCAGAGGGGCTCGTAGGGTTTCGTCGAAATCTGTAGGCTTCCCTAGGGGCCCGTAGAGTCCCGTAGATTTCCGTAGGGGCCTGTAGGGTTGTGTAAGTGCCCGCAGGGGTTGGTAGGAGCTTGTAGGGTGCCATATGTTTCCGGAGGGTTGTGTAGGGTTCCGTAGGGGCCTGTGGTGTTCCCTAGGGGCCTGTAGAGTCTCGTACAGTTCCGTAGGGTGCTGTAGGTTTCCATAAGCGCCCGCAGAGGTCTGAAGGGGCCCGTACTGTTCCGTGAGGATCCATAGGGTTCCGTAGAGCTTCGTAGGTTCCCTAGAGGCCTCTGGAGTACCGCAGGAGCCAGTAGTGTTCTGTAGGGGCCCGTAGGGTTCCTTCCATAGGAGCTGGCAGTGTTAGGTAGGGGCCTGTAGGGTTGTGTAAGTGCCCGCAGGAGTCTGTGGGATTCTGTAAGGTTCCGGAGGGTTCTGCAGGGTTCCGTAGGGACCCGTAGAGTTCCGTAGTGGCTGGTAAAGTTCCGTAGGGCCCTGTGGGGTTCTGTATGGACCTGTAGGGTTCCGTAGGGGCCTGCAGGGTTCCGTAAGTGCCCGCAGGTGTCTGTAGGGTTCCGTAGGCACCTGCAGTGTTCTGTAGGAGCCCATAGGGTTTTAGTGAGGTTCCGTTGTGTTGCTAAGGGTCTTGTAGAGTGCTGTCGGGTCCTGGAGTATTCTGTAGGGTTCCAGAGGGGCTCGTAGGGTTCCATCGAAATCTGTAGGGTTCCCTAGGGGCCCATAGAGTCCCGTAGATTTCCGTAGGGACCTGTAGGGTTGTGTAAAGTGCCCGCAGGGGTTGGTAGGAGCTTATAGGGTTCCATAAGTTTCCAGAGGGTTGTGTAGGGTTCCGTAGGGGCCTGTGGTGTTCCCTAGGGGCCTGTAGAGTCTCGTACAGTTCCGTAAGGGCCTGTGGTGTTCTCTAGGGGCCTGTAGAGTCTCGTACAGTTCCGTAGGGTCCTGTAGGTTTCCATAAGCGCCCGCAGAGGTCTGAAGGGGCCCGTACTGTTCCGTGAGGATCCATAGGGTTCCGTAGAGCTTCGTAGGTTCCCTAGAGGCCTCTGGAGTACCGCAGGAGCCAGTAGTGTTCTGTAGGGGCCTGTAGGGTTCCTTCCATAGGGGCTGGCAGTGTTAGGTAGGGGCCTGTAGGGTTGTGTAAGTGCCCGCAGAAGTCTGTAGGAGTCTGTGGGATTCTCTAAGGTTCCGGAGGGTTCTGCAGCGTTCCGTAGGGACCCGTAGAGTTCCGTAGTGGCTGGTAAAGTTCCGTAGGGCCCTGTGGGGTTCTGTATGGACCTGTAGGGTTCCGTAGGGGCCTGCAGGGTTCCGTAAGTGCCCGCAGGTGTCTGTAGGGTTCCGTAGGGGTCTGTAGGGTTCCGTAGGCACCTGCAGTGTTCTGTAGGAGCCCGTAGGGTTTTAGTGAGGTTCCGTTGTGTTGCTAAGGGTCCTGTAGAGTGCTGTCGGGTCCTGGAGTATTCTGTAGGGTTCCAGAGGGGCTCGTAGGGTTTCGTCGAAATCTGTAGGCTTCCCTAGGGGCCCGTAGAGTCCCGTAGATTTCCGTAGGGGCCTGTAGGGTTGTGTAAGTGCCCGCAGGGGTTGGTAGGAGCTTGTAGGGTGCCATATGTTTCCGGAGGGTTGTGTAGGGTTCCGTAGGGGCCTGTGGTGTTCCCTAGGGGCCTGTAGAGTCTCGTACAGTTCCGTAGGGTCCTGTAGGTTTCCATAAGCGCCCGCAGAGGTCTGAAGGGGCCCGTACTGTTCCGTGAGGATCCATAGGGTTCCGTAGAGCTTCGTAGGTTCCCTAGAGGCCTCTGGAGTACCGCAGGAGCCAGTAGTGTTCTGTAGGGGCCCGTAGGGTTCCTTCCATAGGAGCTGGCAGTGTTAGGTAGGGGCCTGTAGGGTTGTGTAAGTGCCCGCAGGAGTCTGTGGGATTCTGTAAGGTTCTGGAGGGTTCTGCAGGGTTCCGTAGGGACCCGTAGAGTTCCGTAGTGGCTGGTAAAGTTCCGTAGGGCCCTGTGGGGTTCTGTATGGACCTGTAGGGTTCCGTAGGGGCCTGCAGGGTTCCGTAAGTGCCCGCAGGTGTCTGTAGGGTTCCGTAGGGGTCTGTAGGGTTCCGTAGGCGCCTGCAGTGTTCTGTAGGAGCCCATAGGGTTTTAGTGAGGTTCCGTTGTGTTGCTAAGGGTCTTGTAGAGTGCTGTCGGGTCCTGGAGTATTCTGTAGGGTTCCAGAGGGGCTCGTAGGGTTCCATCGAAATCTGTAGGGTTCCCTAGGGGCCCATAGAGTCCCGTAGGTTTCCGTAGGGGCCTGTAGGGTTGTGTAAAGTGCCCGCAGGGGTTGGTAGGAGCTTATAGGGTTCCATAAGTTTCCAGAGGGTTGTGTAGGGTTCCGTAGGGGCCTGTGGTGTTCCCTAGGGGCCTGTAGAGTCTCGTACAGTTCCGTAAGGGCCTGTGGTGTTCTCTAGGGGCCTGTAGAGTCTCGTACAGTTCCGTAGGGTCCTGTAGGTTTCCATAAGCGCCCGCAGAGGTCTGAAGGGGCCCGTACTGTTCCGTGAGGATCCATAGGGCTCCGTAGAGCTTCGTAGGTTCCCTAGAGGCCTCTGGAGTACCGCAGGAGCCAGTAGTGTTCTGTAGGGGCCTGTAGGGTTCCTTCCATAGGGGCTGGCAGTGTTAGGTAGGGGCCTGTAGGGTTGTGTAAGTGCCCGCAGAAGTCTGTAGGAGTCTGTGGGATTCTCTAAGGTTCCGGAGGGTTCTGCAGGGTTCCGTAGGGACCCGTAGAGTTCCGTAGTGGCTGGTAAAGTTCCGTAGGGCCCTGTGGGGTTCTGTATGGACCTGTAGGGTTCCGTAGGGGCCTGCAGGGTTCCGTAAGTGCCCGCAGGTGTCTGTAGGGTTCCGTAGGGGTCTGTAGGGTTCCGTAGGCACCTGCAGTGTTCTGTAGGAGCCCATAGGGTTTTAGTGAGGTTCCGTTGTGTTGCTAAGGGTCCTGTAGAGTGCTGTCGGGTCCTGGAGTATTCTGTAGTGTTCCAGAGGGGCTCGTAGGGTTTCGTCGAAATCTGTAGGCTTCCCTAGGGGCCCGTAGAGTCCCGTAGATTTCCGTAGGGGCCTGTAGGGTTGTGTAAGTGCCCGCAGGGGTTGGTAGGAGCTTGTAGGGTGCCATATGTTTCCGGAGGGTTGTGTAGGGTTCCGTAGGGGCCTGTGGTGTTCCCTAGGGGCCTGTAGAGTCTCGTACAGTTCCGTAGGGTCCTGTAGGTTTCCATAAGCACCCGCAGAGGTCTGAAGGGGCCCGTACTGTTCCGTGAGGATCCATAGGGTTCCGTAGAGCTTCGTAGGTTCCCTAGAGGCCTCTGGAGTACCGCAGGAGCCAGTAGTGTTCTGTAGGGGCCCGTAGGGTTCCTTCCATAGGAGCTGGCAGTGTTAGGTAGGGGCCTGTAGGGTTGTGTAAGTGCCCGCAGGAGTCTGTGGGATTCTGTAAGGTTCCGGAGGGTTCTGCAGGGTTCCGTAGGGACCCGTAGAGTTCCGTAGTGGCTGGTAAAGTTCCGTAGGGCCCTGTGGGGTTCTGTATGGACCTGTAGGGTTCCGTAGGGGCCTGCAGGGTTCCGTAAGTGCCCGCAGGTGTCTGTAGGGTTCCGTAGGGGTCTGTAGGGTTCCGTAGGCACCTGCAGTGTTCTGTAGGAGCCCATAGGGTTTTAGTGAGGTTCCGTTGTGTTGCTAAGGGTCTTGTAGAGTGCTGTCGGGTCCTGGAGTATTCTGTAGGGTTCCAGAGGGGCTGGTCGGGTTCCGTCGAAATCTGTAGGCTTCCCTAGGGGCCCGTAGAGTCCCGTAGATTTCCGTAGGGGCCTGTAGGGTTGTGTAAGTGCCCGCAGGGGTTGGTAGGAGCTTGTAGGGTGCCATATGTTTCCGGAGGGTTGTGTAGGGTTCCGTAGGGGCCTGTGGTGTTCCCTAGGGGCCTGTAGAGTCTCATACAGTTCCGTAGGGTCCTGTAGGTTTCCATAAGCGCCCGCAGAGGTCTGAAGGGGCCCGTACTGTTCCGTAAGGATCCATAGGGTTCCGTAGAGTTTCGTAGGTTCCCTAGAGGCCTCTGGAGTACCGCAGGAGCCAGTAGTGTTCCGTAGGGTCCTCTAGGGTTGAGTAAGTGCCCGCAGGAGTCTGTAGGAATCCGTGGGATTCTGTAAGGTTCTGGAGGGTTCTGCAGTGTTCCGTAGGGGCCCGTAGAGTTCCGTAGTGGCTGGTAAAGTTCCCTAGGGCCCTGTACCATTCCGTAACTGCCTGCAATGGTCTTTAGGCTTCCGTAGGGGCTGGTACGGTTCCATAAAGTTCCGTGGGTTCCTGCAGAGTTCTGCAAGTGCCCGAAAGGGCCTGTTGGGGCCCACAGTGTTTCTGTCAGGTTCCCTAGAGTTCCGTAGGGGCCATAGGTTTCCGTAGTGGCTGGTAGTATTCTGTAGGGGTCTGTAGGTTTCCGTAGGCACCTACAGTGTTCTGTAGGAGCCCATAGGGTTTTAGTGAGGTTCCGTTGTGTTGCTAAGGGTCTTGTAGAGTGCTGTCGGGTCCTGGAGTATTCTGTAGGGTTCCAGAGGGGCTCGTAGGGTTCCATCAAAATCTATAGGGTTCCCTAAGGGCCCATAGAGTCCCGTAGATTTCCGTAGGGACCTGTAGGGTTGTGTAAGTGCCTGCAGAAGTCTGTAGGAGTCTGTGGGATTCTGTAAGGTTGCGGAGGGTTCTCAGGGTTCCGTAGGGACCCGTAGAGTTCCGTAGTGGCTGGTAAAGTTCCGTAGGGCCCTGTGGGGTTCTGTATGGACCTGTAGGGTTCCGTAGGGGCCTGCAGGGTTCCGTAGGCACCTGCAGTGTTCTGTAGGAGCCCATAGGGTTTTAGTGAGGTTCCGTTGTGTTGCTAAGGGTCTTGTAGAGTGCTGTCGGGTCCTGGAGTATTCTGTAGGGTTCCAGAGGGCCTTGTAGGGTTCCGTCGAAATCTGTAGGCTTCCCTAGGGGCCCGTAGAGTCCCGTAGATTTCCGTAGGGGCCTGTAGGGTTGTGTAAGTGCCCGCAGGGGTTGGTAGGAGCTTGTAGGGTGCCATATGTTTCCGGAGGGTTGTGTAGGGTTCCGTAGGGGCCTGTGGTGTTCCCTAGGGGCCTGTAGAGTCTCGTACAGTTCCGTAGGGTCCTGTAGGTTTCCATAAGCACCCGCAGAGGTCTGAAGGGGCCCGTACTGTTCCGTGAGGATCCATAGGGTTCCGTAGAGCTTCGTAGGTTCCCTAGAGGCCTCTGGAGTACCGCAGGAGCCAGTAGTGTTCTGTAGGGGCCCGTAGGGTTCCTTCCATAGGAGCTGGCAGTGTTAGGTAGGGGCCTGTAGGGTTGTGTAAGTGCCCGCAGGAGTCTGTGGGATTCTGTAAGGTTCCGGAGGGTTCTGCAGGGTTCCGTAGGGACCCGTAGAGTTCCGTAGTGGCTGGTAAAGTTCCGTAGGGCCCTGTGGGGTTCTGTATGGACCTGTAGGGTTCCGTAGGGGCCTGCAGGGTTCCGTAAGTGCCCGCAGGTGTCTGTAGGGTTCCGTAGGGGTCTGTAGGGTTCCGTAGGCACCTGCAGTGTTCTGTAGGAGCCCATAGGGTTTTAGTGAGGTTCCGTTGTGTTGCTAAGGGTCTTGTAGAGTGCTGTCGGGTCCTGGAGTATTCTGTAGGGTTCCAGAGGGGCTGGTCGGGTTCCGTCGAAATCTGTAGGCTTCCCTAGGGGCCCGTAGAGTCCCGTAGATTTCCGTAGGGGCCTGTAGGGTTGTGTAAGTGCCCGCAGGGGTTGGTAGGAGCTTGTAGGGTGCCATATGTTTCCGGAGGGTTGTGTAGGGTTCCGTAGGGGCCTGTGGTGTTCCCTAGGGGCCTGTAGAGTCTCATACAGTTCCGTAGGGTCCTGTAGGTTTCCATAAGCGCCCGCAGAGGTCTGAAGGGGCCCGTACTGTTCCGTAAGGATCCATAGGGTTCCGTAGAGTTTCGTAGGTTCCCTAGAGGCCTCTGGAGTACCGCAGGAGCCAGTAGTGTTCCGTAGGGTCCTCTAGGGTTGAGTAAGTGCCCGCAGGAGTCTGTAGGAATCCGTGGGATTCTGTAAGGTTCTGGAGGGTTCTGCAGTGTTCCGTAGGGGCCCGTAGAGTTCCGTAGTGGCTGGTAAAGTTCCCTAGGGCCCTGTACCATTCCGTAACTGCCTGCAATGGTCTTTAGGCTTCCGTAGGGGCTGGTACGGTTCCATAAAGTTCCGTGGGTTCCTGCAGAGTTCTGCAAGTGCCCGAAAGGGCCTGTTGGGGCCCACAGTGTTTCTGTCAGGTTCCGTAGAGTTCCGTAGGGGCCATAGGTTTCCGTAGTGGCTGGTAGTATTCTGTAGGGGTCTGTAGGTTTCCGTAGGCACCTACAGTGTTCTGTAGGAGCCCATAGGGTTTTAGTGAGGTTCCGTTGTGTTGCTAAGGGTCTTGTAGAGTGCTGTCGGGTCCTGGAGTATTCTGTAGGGTTCCAGAGGGGCTCGTAGGGTTCCATCAAAATCTATAGGGTTCCCTAAGGGCCCATAGAGTCCCGTAGATTTCCGTAGGGACCTGTAGGGTTGTGTAAGTGCCTGCAGAAGTCTGTAGGAGTCTGTGGGATTCTGTAAGGTTGCGGAGGGTTCTCAGGGTTCCGTAGGGACCCGTAGAGTTCCGTAGTGGCTGGTAAAGTTCCGTAGGGCCCTGTGGGGTTCTGTATGGACCTGTAGGGTTCCGTAGGGGCCTGCAGGGTTCCGTAGGCACCTGCAGTGTTCTGTAGGAGCCCATAGGGTTTTAGTGAGGTTCCGTTGTGTTGCTAAGGGTCTTGTAGAGTGCTGTCGGGTCCTGGAGTATTCTGTAGGGTTCCAGAGGGCCTTGTAGGGTTCCGTCGAAATCTGAAGGATTCCCTAGGGGCCCGTAGAGTCCCGTAGATTTCCGTAGGGACCTGTAGGGTTGTGTAAGTGCCCGCAGGGGTTGGTAGGAGCTTGTAGGGTGCCATATGTTTCCGGAGGGTTGTGTAGGGTTCCGTAGGGGCCTGTGGTGTTCCCTAGGGGCCTGTAGAGTCTCATACAGTTCCGTAGGGTCCTGTAGGTTTCCATAAGCGCCCGCAGAGGTCTGAAGGGGCCCGTACTGTTCCGTAAGGATCCATAGGGTTCCGTAGAGTTTCGTAGGTTCCCTAGAGGCCTCTGGAGTACCGCAGGAGCCAGTAGTGTTCCGTAGGGTCCTCTAGGGTTGAGTAAGTGCCCGCAGGAGTCTGTAGGAATCCGTGGGATTCTGTAAGGTTCTGGAGGGTTCTGCAGTGTTCCGTAGGGGCCCGTAGAGTTCCGTAGTGGCTGGTAAAGTTCCCTAGGGCCTTGTACCATTCCGTAACTGCCTGCAATGGTCTTTAGGCTTCCGTAGGGGCTGGTAGGGTTCCATAAAGTTCCGTGGGTTCCTGCAGAGTTCTGCAAGTGCCCGCAAGGGCCTGTAGGGGCCCACAGTGTTTCTGTCAGGTTCCGTAGAGTTCCGTAGGGGCCATAGGTTTCCGTAGTGGCTGGTAGTATTCTGTAGGGGTCTGTAGGTTTCCGTAGGCACCTACAGTGTTCTGTAGGAGCCCATAGGGTTTTAGTGAGGTTCCGTTGTGTTGCTAAGGGTCTTGTAGAGTGCTGTCGGGTCCTGGAGTATTCTGTAGGGTTCCAGAGGGGCTCGTAGGGTTCCATCAAAATCTATAGGGTTCCCTAAGGGCCCATAGAGTCCTGTAGATTTCCGTAGGGACCTGTAGGGTTGTGTAAGTGCCTGCAGAAGTCTGTAGGAGTCTGTGGGATTCTGTAAGGTTGCGGAGGGTTCTCAGGGTTCCGTAGGGACCCGTAGAGTTCCGTAGTGGCTGGTAAAGTTCCGTAGGGCCCTGTGGGGTTCTGTATGGACCTGTAGGGTTCCGTAGGGGCCTGCAGGGTTCCGTAGGCACCTGCAGTGTTCTGTAGGAGCCCATAGGGTTTTAGTGAGGTTCCGTTGTGTTGCTAAGGGTCTTGTAGAGTGCTGTCGGGTCCTGGAGTATTCTGTAGGGTTCCAGAGGGCCTTGTAGGGTTCCGTCGAAATCTGAAGGATTCCCTAGGGGCCCGTAGAGTCCCGTAGATTTCCGTAGGGGCCTGTAGGGTTGTGTAAGTGCCCGCAGGGGTTGGTAGGAGCTTGTAGGGTGCCATATGTTTCCAGAGGGTTGTGTAGGGTTCCGTAGGGGCCTGTGGTGTTCCCTAGGGGCCTGTAGAGTCTCATACAGTTCCGTAGGGTCCTGTAGGTTTCCATAAGCGCCCGCAGAGGTCTGAAGGGGCCCGTACTGTTCCGTGAGGATCCATAGGGTTCCGTAGAGCTTCGTAGGTTCCCTAGAGGCCTCTGGAGTACCGCAGGAGCCAGTAGTGTTCTGTAGGGGCCTGTAGGGTTCCTTCCATAGGGGCTGGCAGTGTTCCGTAGGGTCCTCTAGGGTTGAGTAAGTGCCTGCAGAAGTCTGTAGGAGTCTGTGGGATTCTGTAAGGTTCCGGAAGGTTCTGCAGGGTTCCGTAGGGACCCGTAGAGTTCCACAGTGGCTGGTAAAGTTCCCCAGGGCCCTGTACCATTCCGTAACTGCCTGCAATGGTCTTTAGGCTTCCGTAGGGGCTGGTAGGGTTCCATAAAGTTCCGTGGGTTCCTGCAGAGTTCTGCAAGTGCCCGCAAGGGCCTGTAGGGGCCCACAGTGTTTCTGCCAGGTTCCGTAGAGTTCCGTAGGGGCCATATTTTTCTGTAGTGGCTGGTAGTATTCCGTAGGGGTCTGTAGGTTTCCGTAGGCACCTACAGTGTTCTGTAGGAGCCCATAGGGTTTTAGTGAGGTTCCGTTGTGTTGCTAAGGGTCTTGTAGAGTGCTGTCGGGTCCTGGAGTATTCTGTAGGGTTCCAGAGGGCCTTGTAGGGTTCCGTCGAAATCTGAAGGGTTCCCTAGGGGCCCATAGAGTCCCGTAGATTTCCGTAGGGGCCTGTAGGGTTGTGTAAGTGCCCGCAGGGGTTGGTAGGAGCTTGTAGGGTGCCATATGTTTCCGGAGGGTTGTGTAGGGTTCTGTAGGGGCCTGTGGTGTTCCCTAGGGGCCTGTAGAGTCTCGTAGAGTTCCGTAGGGGCCTGTAGTGTTCCCTAGGTGCCTGTAGAGTCTCGTACAGTTCTGTAGGGTCCTGTAGGTTTCCATAAGCGCCCGCAGAGGTCTGAAGGGGCCCGTACTGTTCCGTAAGGATCCATAGGGTTCCGTAGAGCTTCGTAGGTTCCCTAGAGGCCTCTGGAGTACCGCAGGAGCCAGTAGTGTTCCGTAGGGTCCTCTAGGGTTGAGTAAGTGCCCGCAGGAGTCTGTAGGAATCCGTGGGATTCTGTAAGGTTCTGGAGGGTTCTGCAGGGTTCCGTAGGGGACCGTAGAGTTCCGTAGTGGCTGGTAAAGTTCCCTAGGGCCCTATACCGTTCCGTAACTGCCTGCAAGGGTCTTTAGGCTTCCGTAGGGGCTGGGAGGGTTCCATAAAGTTCCGTGGGTTCCTGCAGAGTTCTGCAAGTGCCCGCAAGGGCCTGTAGGGGCCCACAGTGTTTCTGCCAGGTTCCGTAGAGTTCCGTAGGGGCCATATTTTTCTGTAGTGGCTGGTAGTATTCCGTAGGGGTCTGTAGGTTTCCGTAGGCACCTACAGTGTTCTGTAGGAGCCCATAGGGTTTTAGTGAGGTTCCGTTGTGTTGCTAAGGGTCTTGTAGAGTGCTGTCGGGTCCTGGAGTATTCTGTAGGGTTCCAGAGGGGCTGGTAGGGTTCCATCGAAATCTATAGGGTTCCCTAAGGGCCCATAGAGTCCCGTAGATTTCCGTAGGGACCTGTAGGGTTGTGTAAGTGCCCGTAGAAGTCTGTAGGAGTCTGTGGGGTTCTGTAAGGTTGCGGAGGGTTCTGCAGGGTTCCGTAGGGACCCGTAGAGTTCCGTAGTGGCTGGTAAAGTTCCGTAGGGCCCTGTGGGGTTCTGTATGGACCTGTAGGGTTCCGTAGGGGCCTGCAGGGTTCCGTAAGTGCCCGCAGGTGTCTGTAGGGTTCCGTAGGGGCCTGCAGGGTTCCGTAGGCACCTGCAGTGTTCTGTAGGAGCCCATAGGGTTTTAGTGAGGTTCCGTTGTGTTGCTAAGGGTCTTGTAGAGTGCTGTCGGGTCCTGGAGTATTCTGTAGGGTTCCAGAGGGCCTTGTAGGGTTCCGTCGAAATCTGAAGGGTTCCCTAGGGGCCCGTAGAGTCCCGTAGATTTCCGTAGGGGCCTGTAGGGTTGTGTAAGTGCCCGCAGGGGTTGGTAGGAGCTTGTAGGGTGCCATATGTTTCCGGAGGGTTGTGTAGGGTTCCGTAGGGGCCTGTGGTGTTCCCTAGGGGCCTGTAGAGTCTCATACAGTTCCGTAGGGTCCTGTAGGTTTCCATAAACGCCCGCAGAGGTCTGAAGGGGCCCGTACTGTTCCGTAAGGATCCATAGGGCTCCGTAGAGCTTCGTAGGTTCCCTAGAGGCCTCTGGAGTACCGCAGGAGCCAGTAGTGTTCTGTAGGGGCCCGTAGGGTTCCTTCCATAGGGGCTGGCAGTGTTCCGTAGGGTCCTCTAGGGTTGAGTAAGTGCCTGCAGAAGTCTGTAGGAGTCTGTGGGATTCTGTAAGGTTCCGGAAGGTTCTGCAGGGTTCCGTAGGGACCCGTAGAGTTCCACAGTGGCTGGTAAAGTTCCGTAGGGCCCTGTGGGGTTCTGTATGGACCTGTAGGGTTCCGTAGGGGCCTGCAGGGTTCCGTAAGTGCCCGCAGGTGTCTATAGGGTTCCGTAGGGGTCTGTAGGGTTCCGTAGGCACCTGCAGTGTTCTGTAGGAGCCCATAGGGTTTTAGTGAGGTTCCGTTGTGTTGCTAAGGGTCTTGTAGAGTGCTGTCGGGTCCTGGAGTATTCTGTAGGGTTCCAGAGGGGCTGGTCGGGTTCCGTCGAAATCTGAAGGGTTCCCTAGGGGCCCGTAGAGTCCCGTAGATTTCCGTAGGGGCCTGTAGGGTTGTGTAAGTGCCCGCAGGGGTTGGTAGGAGCTTGTAGGGTGCCATATGTTTCCGGAGGGTTGTGTAGGGTTCCGTAGGGGACTGTGGTGTTCCCTAGGGGCCTGTAGAGTCTCATACAGTTCCGTAGGGTCCTGTAGGTTTCCATAAGCGCCCGCAGAGGTCTGAAGGGGCCCGTACTGTTCCGTAAGGATCCATAGGGTTCCGTAGAGCTTCGTAGGTTCCCTAGAGGCCTCTGGAGTACCGCAGGAGCCAGTAGTGTTCCGTAGGGTCCTCTAGGGTTGAGTAAGTGCCCGCAGGAGTCTGTAGGAATCCGTGGGATTCTGTAAGGTTCTGGAGGGTTCTGCAGTGTTCCGTAGGGGCCCGTAGAGTTCCGTAGTGGCTGGTAAAGTTCCCTAGGGCCCTGTACCATTCCGTAACTGCCTGCAAGGGTCTCTAGGCTTCCGTAGGGGCTGGGAGGGTTCCATAAAGTTCCGTTGGTTCCTGCAGAGTTCTGCAAGTGCCCGCAAGGGCCTGTAGGGGCCCACAGTGTTTCTGCCAGGTTCCGTAGAGTTCCGTAGGGGCCATATTTTTCTGTAGTGGCTGGTAGTATTCCGTAGGGGTCTGTAGGTTTCCGTAGGCACCTACAGTGTTCTGTAGGAGCCCATAGAGTTTTAGTGAGGTTCCGTTGTGTTGCTAAGGGTCTTGTAGAGTGCTGTCGGGTCCTGGAGTATTCTGTAGGGTTCCAGAGGGCCTTGTAGGGTTCCGTCGAAATATGAAGGGTTCCCTAGGGGCCCGTAGAGTCCCGTAGATTTCCGTAGGGGCCTGTAGGGTTGTGTAAGTGCTCGCAGGGGTTGGTAGGAGCTTGTAGGGTGCCATATGTTTCCGGAGGGTTGTGTAGGGTTCCGTAGGGGCCTGTGGTGTTCCCTAGGGGCCTGTAGAGTCTCGTACCATTCCGTAGGGGCCTGTAGTGTTCCCTAGGGGCCTGTAGAGTCTCGTACAGTTCCGTAGGGTCCTGTAGGTTTCCATAAGCGCCCGCAGAGGTCTGAAGGGGCCCGTACTGTTCCGTAAGGATCCATAGGGTTCCGTAGAGCTTCGTAGGTTCCCTAGAGGCCTCTGGAGTACCGCAGGAGCCAGTAGTGTTCCGTAGGGTCCTCTAGGGTTGAGTAAGTGCCCGCAGGAGTCTGTAGGAATCCGTGGGATTCTGTAAGGTTCTGGAGGGTTCTGCAGGGTTCCGTAGGGGCCCGTAGAGTTCCGTAGTGGCTGGTAAAGTTCCCTAGGGCCCTGTACCATTCCGTAACTGCCTGCAAGGGTCTTTAGGCTTCCGTAGGGGCTGGTAGGGTTCCATAAAGTTCCGTGGGTTCCTGCAGAGTTCTGCAAGTGCCCGCAAGGGCCTGTAGGGGCCCACAGTGTTTCTGTCAGGTTCCGTAGAGTTCCGTAGGGGCCATATTTTTCTGTAGTGGCTGGTAGTATTCTGTAGGGGTCTGTAGGTTTCCGTAGGCACCTACAGTGTTCTGTAGGAGCCCATAGGTTTTAGTGAGGTTCCGTTGTGTTGCTAAGGGTCTTGTAGAGTGCTGTCGGGTCCTGGAGTATTCTGTAGGGTTCCAGAGGGGCTCGTAGGGTTCCATCGAAATCTGAAGGGTTCCCTAAGGACCCATAGAGTCCCGTAGATTTCCGTAGGGACCTGTAGGGTTGTGTAAGTGCCCGCAGAAGTCTGTAGGAGTCTTTGGGATTCTGTAAGTTTGCGGAGGGTTCTGCAGGGTTCCGTAGGGACCCGTAGAGTTCCGTAGTGGCTGGTAAAGTTCCGTAGGGCCCTGTGGGGTTCTGTATGGACCTGTAGGGTTCCGTAGGGGCCTGCAGGGTTCCGTAAGTGCCCGCAGGTGTCTGTAGGGTTCCGTAGGGGTCTGTAGGGTTCCGTAGGCACCTGCAGTGTTCTGTAGGAGCCCATAGGGTTTTAGTGAGGTTCCGTTGTGTTGCTAAGGGTCTTGTAGAGTGCTGTCGGGTCCTGGAGTATTCTGTAGGGTTCCAGAGGGGCTGGTCGGGTTCCGTCGAAATCTGAAGGGTTCCCTAGGGGCCCGTAGAGTCCCGTAGATTTCCGTAGGGGCCTGTAGGGTTGTGTAAGTGCCCGCAGGGGTTGGTAGGAGCTTGTAGGGTGCCATATGTTTCCGGAGGGTTGTGTAGGGTTCCGTAGGGGCCTGTGGTGTTCCCTAGGGGCCTGTAGAGTCTCATACAGTTCCGTAGGGTCCTGTAGGTTTCCATAAGCGCCCGCAGAGGTCTGAAGGGGCCCGTACTGTTCCGTAAGGATCCATAGGGTTCCGTAGAGTTTCGTAGGTTCCCTAGAGGCCTCTGGAGTACCGCAGGAGCCAGTAGTGTTCCGTAGGGTCCTCTAGGGTTGAGTAAGTGCCCGCAGGAGTCTGTAGGAATCCGTGGGATTCTGTAAGGTTCTGGAGGGTTCTGCAGTGTTCCGTAGGGGCCCGTAGAGTTCCGTAGTGGCTGGTAAAGTTCCCTAGGGCCCTGTACCATTCCGTAACTGCCTGCAATGGTCTTTAGGCTTCCGTAGGGGCTGGTAGGGTTCCATAAAGTTCCGTGGATTCCTGCAGAGTTCTGCAAGTGCCCGCAAGGGCCTGTTGGGGCCCACAGTGTTTCTGTCAGGTTCCCTAGAGTTCCGTAGGGGCCATAGGTTTCCGTAGTGGCTGGTAGTATTCTGTAGGGGTCTGTAGGTTTCCGTAGGCACCTACAGTGTTCTGTAGGAGCCCATAGGGTTTTAGTGAGGTTCCGTTGTGTTGCTAAGGGTCTTGTAGAGTGCTGTCGGGTCCTGGAGTATTCTGTAGGGTTCCAGAGGGGCTCGTAGGGTTCCATCAAAATCTATAGGGTTCCCTAGGGGCCCATAGAGTGCCGTAGATTTCCGTAGGGACCTGTAGGGTTGTGTAAGTGCCTGCAGAAGTCTGTAGGAGTCTGTGGGATTCTGTAAGGTTGCGGAGGGTTCTCAGGGTTCCGTAGGGACCCGTAGAGTTCCGTAGTGGCTGGTAAAGTTCCGTAGGGCCCTGTGGGGTTCTGTATGGACCTGTAGGGTTCCGTAGGGGCCTGCAGGGTTCCGTAGGCACCTGCAGTGTTCTGTAGGAGCCCATAGGGTTTTAGTGAGGTTCCGTTGTGTTGCTAAGGGTCTTGTAGAGTGCTGTCGGGTCCTGGAGTATTCTGTACGGTTCCAGAGGGCCTTGTAGGGTTCCGTCGAAATCTGAAGGATTCCCTAGGGGCCCGTAGAGTCCCGTAGATTTCCGTAGGGACCTGTAGGGTTGTGTAAGTGCCCGCAGGGGTTGGTAGGAGCTTGTAGGGTGCCATATGTTTCCAGAGGTTTGTGTAGGGTTCCGTAGGGGCCTGTGGTGTTCCCTAGGGGCCTGTAGAGTCTCATACAGTTCCGTAGGGTCCTGTAGGTTTCCATAAGCGCCCGCAGAGGTCTGAAGGGGCCCGTACTGTTCCGTGAGGATCCATAGGGTTCCGTAGAGCTTCGTAGTTTCCCTAGAGGCCTCTGGAGTACCGCAGGAGCCAGTAGTGTTCTGTAGGGGCCTGTAGGGTTCCTTCCATAGGGGCTGGCAGTGTTCCGTAGGGTCCTCTAGGGTTGAGTAAGTGCCTGCAGAAGTCTGTAGGAGTCTGTGGGATTCTGTAAGGTTCCGGAAGGTTCTGCAGGGTTCCGTAGGGACCCGTAGAGTTCCACAGTGGCTGGTAAAGTTCCCTAGGGCCCTGTACCATTCCGTAACTGCCTGCAAGGGTCTTTAGGCTTCCGTAGGGGCTGGTAGGGTTCCATAAAGTTCCGTGGGTTCCTGCAGAGTTCTGCAAGTGCCCGCAAGGGCCTGTTGGGGCCCACAGTGTTTCTGCCAGGTTCCGTAGAGTTCCGTAGGGGCCATATTTTTCTGTAGTGGCTGGTAGTATTCCGTAGGGGTCTGTAGGTTTCCGTAGGCACCTGCAGTGTTCTGTAGGAGCCCATAGGGTTTTAGTGAGGTTCCGTTGTGTTGCTAAGGGTCTTGTAGAGTGCTGTCGGGTCCTGGAGTATTCTGTAGGGTTCCAGAGGGGCTTGTAGGGTACTGTCAAAATCTGTAGGGTTCCCTAGGGGCCCATAGAGTCCCGTAGATTTCCGTAGGGGCCTGTAGGGTTGTGTAAGTGCCCGCAGGGGTTGGTAGGAGCTTGTAGGGTGCCATATGTTTCCAGAGGGTTGTGTAGGGTTCCGTAGGGGTCTGTGGTGTTCCCTAGGGGCCTGTAGAGTCTCGTACAGTTCCGTAAGGGCCTGTGGTGTTCCCTAGGGGCCTGTAGAGTCTCGTACAGTTCCGTAGGGTCCTGTAGGTTTCCATAAGCGCCCGCAGAGGTCTGAAGGGGCCCGTACTGTTCCGTGAGGATCCATAGGGCTCCGTAGAGCTTCGTAGGTTCCCTAGAGGCCTCTGGAGTACCGCAGGAGCCAGTAGTGTTCTGTAGGGGCCTGTAGGGTTCCTTCCATAGGGGCTGGCAGTGTTAGGTAGGGGCCTGTAGGGTTGTGTAAGTGCCCGCAGAAGTCTGTAGGAGTCTGTGGGATTCTCTAAGGTTCCGGAGGGTTCTGCAGGGTTCCGTAGGGACCCGTAGAGTTCCGTAGTGGCTGGTAAAGTTCCGTAGGGCCCTGTGGGGTTCTGTATGGACCTGTAGGGTTCCGTAGGGGCCTGCAGGGTTCCGTAAGTGCCCGCAGGTGTCTGTAGGGTTCCGTAGGCACCTGCAGTGTTCTGTAGGAGCCCATAGGGTTTTCGTGAGGTTCCGTTGTGTTGCTAAGGGTCCTGTAGAGTGCTGTCGGGTCCTGGAGTATTCTGTAGGGTTCCAGAGTGGCTCGTAGGGTTTCGTTGAAATCTGTAGGGTTCCCTAGGGGCCCGTAGAGTCCCGTAGATTTCCGTAGGGGCCTGTAGGGTTGTGTAAGTGCCCGCAGGGGTTGGTAGGAGCTTGTAGGGTGCCATATGTTTCCGGAGGGTTGTGTAGGGTTCCGTAGGGGCCTGTGGTGTTCCCTAGGGGCCTGTAGAGTCTCGTACAGTTCCTGTAGGTTTCCATAAGCGCCCGCAGAGGTCTGAAGGGGCCCGTCCTGTTCCGTAAGGATCCATAGGGCTCCGTAGAGCTTCGTAGGTTCCCTAGAGGCCTCTGGAGTACCGCAGGAGCCAGTAGTGTTCTGTAGGGGCAGGTAGGGTTCCTTCCATAGGAGCTGGCAGTGTTCCGTAGGGTCCTCTAGGGTTGAGTAAGTGCCCGCAGGAGTCTGTAGGAATCCGTGGGATTCTGTAAGGTTCTGGAGGGTTCTGCAGGGTTCCCTAGGGGCCCGTAGAGTTCCGTAGTGGCTGGTAAAGTACCCTAGGGCCCTGTACCGTTCCGTAACTGCCTGCAAGGATCTTTAAGCTTCCGTAGGGGCTGGTAGGGTTCCATAAAGTTCCGTGGGTTCCTGCAGAGTTCTGCAAGTGCCCGCAAGGGCCTGTAGGAGACCACAGTGTTTCTGTCAGGTTCCGTAGAGTTCTGTAGGGGCCATATTTTTCTGTAGTGGCTGGTAGTATTCTGTAGGGGTCTGTAGGGTTCCGTAGGCGCCTGCAGTGTTCTGTAGGAGCCCATAGGGTTTTAGTGAGGTTCCGTTGTGTTGCTAAGGGTCTTGTAGAGTGCTGTCGGGTCCTGGAGTATTCTGTAGGGTTCCAGAGGGGCTCGTAGGGTTTCGTCGAAATCTGTAGGGTTCCCTAGGGGCCCATAGAGTCCCGTAGATTTCCGTAGGGACCTGTAGGGTTGTGTAAGTGCCCGCAGGGGTTGGTAGGAGCTTATAGGTTTCCATAACTTTCCAGAGGGTTGTGTAGGGTTCCGTAAGGGCCTGTGGTGTTCTCTAGGGGCCTGTAGAGTCTCGTACAGTTCCGTAGGGTCCTGTAGGTTTCCATAAGCGCCCGCAGAGGTCTGAAGGGGCCCGTACTGTTCCGTGAGGATCCATAGGGTTCCGTAGAGCTTCGTAGGTTCCCTAGAGGCCTCTGGAGTACCGCAGGAGCCAGTAGTGTTCTGTAGGGGCCTGTAGGGTTCCTTCCATAGGGGCTGGCAGTGTTAGGTAGGGGCCTGTAGGGTTGTGTAAGTGCCCGCAGAAGTCTGTAGGGGTCTGTGGGATTCTCTAAGGTTCCGGAGGGTTCTGCAGGGTTCCGTAGGGACCCGTAGAGTTCCGTAGTGGCTGGTAAAGTTCCGTAGGGCCCTGTGGGGTTCTGTATGGACCTGTAGGGTTCCGTAGGGGCCTGCAGGGTTCCGTAAGTGCCCGCAGGTGTCTGTAGGGTTCCGTAGGGGTCTGTAGGGTTCCGTAGGCACCTGCAGTGTTCTGTAGGAGCCCGTAGGGTTTTAGTGAGGTTCCGTTGTGTTGCTAAGGGTCCTGTAGAGTGCTGTCGGGTCCTGGAGTATTCTGTAGGGTTCCAGAGGGGCTCGTAGGGTTTCGTCGAAATCTGTAGGCTTCCCTAGGGGCCCGTAGAGTCCCGTAGATTTCCGTAGGGGCCTGTAGGGTTGTGTAAGTGCCCGCAGGGGTTGGTAGGAGCTTGTAGGGTGCCATATGTTTCCGGAGGGTTGTGTAGGGTTCCGTAGGGGCCTGTGGTGTTCCCTAGGGGCCTGTAGAGTCTCGTACAGTTCCGTAGGGTGCTGTAGGTTTCCATAAGCGCCCGCAGAGGTCTGAAGGGGCCCGTACTGTTCCGTGAGGATCCATAGGGTTCCGTAGAGCTTCGTAGGTTCCCTAGAGGCCTCTGGAGTACCGCAGGAGCCAGTAGTGTTCTGTAGGGGCCCGTAGGGTTCCTTCCATAGGAGCTGGCAGTGTTAGGTAGGGGCCTGTAGGGTTGTGTAAGTGCCCGCAGGAGTCTGTGGGATTCTGTAAGGTTCCGGAGGGTTCTGCAGGGTTCCGTAGGGACCCGTAGAGTTCCGTAGTGGCTGGTAAAGTTCCGTAGGGCCCTGTGGGGTTCTGTATGGAGCTGTAGGGTTCCGTAGGGGCCTGCAGGGTTCCGTAAGTGCCCGCAGGTGTCTGTAGGGTTCCGTAGGGGTCTGTAGGGTTCCGTAGGCGCCTGCAGTGTTCTGTAGGAGCCCATAGGGTTTTAGTGAGGTTCCGTTGTGTTGCTAAGGGTCTTGTAGAGTGCTGTCGGGTCCTGGAGTATTCTGTAGGGTTCCAGAGGGGCTCGTAGGGTTCCATCGAAATCTGTAGGGTTCCCTAGGGGCCCATAGAGTCCCGTAGATTTCCGTAGGGACCTGTAGGGTTGTGTAAAGTGCCCGCAGGGGTTGGTAGGAGCTTATAGGGTTCCATAAGTTTCCAGAGGGTTGTGTAGGGTTCCGTAGGGGCCTGTGGTGTTCCCTAGGGGCCTGTAGAGTCTCGTACAGTTCCGTAAGGGCCTGTGGTGTTCTCTAGGGGCCTGTAGAGTCTCGTACAGTTCCGTAGGGTCCTGTAGGTTTCCATAAGCGCCCGCAGAGGTCTGAAGGGGCCCGTACTGTTCCGTGAGGATCCATAGGGTTCCGTAGAGCTTCGTAGGTTCCCTAGAGGCCTCTGGAGTACCGCAGGAGCCAGTAGTGTTCTGTAGGGGCCTGTAGGGTTCCTTCCATAGGGGCTGGCAGTGTTAGGTAGGGGCCTGTAGGGTTGTGTAAGTGCCCGCAGAAGTCTGTAGGAGTCTGTGGGATTCTCTAAGGTTCCGGAGGGTTCTGCAGCGTTCCGTAGGGACCCGTAGAGTTCCGTAGTGGCTGGTAAAGTTCCGTAGGGCCCTGTGGGGTTCTGTATGGACCTGTAGGGTTCCGTAGGGGCCTGCAGGGTTCCGTAAGTGCCCGCAGGTGTCTGTAGGGTTCCGTAGGGGTCTGTAGGGTTCCGTAGGCACCTGCAGTGTTCTGTAGGAGCCCGTAGGGTTTTAGTGAGGTTCCGTTGTGTTGCTAAGGGTCCTGTAGAGTGCTGTCGGGTCCTGGAGTATTCTGTAGGGTTCCAGAGGGGCTCGTAGGGTTTCGTCGAAATCTGTAGGCTTCCCTAGGGGCCCGTAGAGTCCCGTAGATTTCCGTAGGGGCCTGTAGGGTTGTGTAAGTGCCCGCAGGGGTTGGTAGGAGCTTGTAGGGTGCCATATGTTTCCGGAGGGTTGTGTAGGGTTCCGTAGGGGCCTGTGGTGTTCCCTAGGGGCCTGTAGAGTCTCGTACAGTTCCGTAGGGTGCTGTAGGTTTCCATAAGCGCCCGCAGAGGTCTGAAGGGGCCCGTACTGTTCCGTGAGGATCCATAGGGTTCCGTAGAGCTTCGTAGGTTCCCTAGAGGCCTCTGGAGTACCGCAGGAGCCAGTAGTGTTCTGTAGGGGCCCGTAGGGTTCCTTCCATAGGAGCTGGCAGTGTTAGGTAGGGGCCTGTAGGGTTGTGTAAGTGCCCGCAGGAGTCTGTGGGATTCTGTAAGGTTCCGGAGGGTTCTGCAGGGTTCCGTAGGGACCCGTAGAGTTCCGTAGTGGCTGGTAAAGTTCCGTAGGGCCCTGTGGGGTTCTGTATGGACCTGTAGGGTTCCGTAGGGGCCTGCAGGGTTCCGTAAGTGCCCGCAGGTGTCTGTAGGGTTCCGTAGGGGTCTGTAGGGTTCCGTAGGCGCCTGCAGTGTTCTGTAGGAGCCCATAGGGTTTTAGTGAGGTTCCGTTGTGTTGCTAAGGGTCTTGTAGAGTGCTGTCGGGTCCTGGAGTATTCTGTAGGGTTCCAGAGGGGCTCGTAGGGTTCCATCGAAATCTGTAGGGTTCCCTAGGGGCCCATAGAGTCCCGTAGATTTCCGTAGGGACCTGTAGGGTTGTGTAAAGTGCCCGCAGGGGTTGGTAGGAGCTTATAGGGTTCCATAAGTTTCCAGAGGGTTGTGTAGGGTTCCGTAGGGGCCTGTGGTGTTCCCTAGGGGCCTGTAGAGTCTCGTACAGTTCCGTAAGGGCCTGTGGTGTTCTCTAGGGGCCTGTAGAGTCTCGTACAGTTCCGTAGGGTCCTGTAGGTTTCCATAAGCGCCCGCAGAGGTCTGAAGGGGCCCGTACTGTTCCGTGAGGATCCATAGGGTTCCGTAGAGCTTCGTAGGTTCCCTAGAGGCCTCTGGAGTACCGCAGGAGCCAGTAGTGTTCTGTAGGGGCCTGTAGGGTTCCTTCCATAGGGGCTGGCAGTGTTAGGTAGGGGCCTGTAGGGTTGTGTAAGTGCCCGCAGAAGTCTGTAGGAGTCTGTGGGATTCTCTAAGGTTCCGGAGGGTTCTGCAGCGTTCCGTAGGGACCCGTAGAGTTCCGTAGTGGCTGGTAAAGTTCCGTAGGGCCCTGTGGGGTTCTGTATGGACCTGTAGGGTTCCGTAGGGGCCTGCAGGGTTCCGTAAGTGCCCGCAGGTGTCTGTAGGGTTCCGTAGGGGTCTGTAGGGTTCCGTAGGCACCTGCAGTGTTCTGTAGGAGCCCGTAGGGTTTTAGTGAGGTTCCGTTGTGTTGCTAAGGGTCCTGTAGAGTGCTGTCGGGTCCTGGAGTATTCTGTAGGGTTCCAGAGGGGCTCGTAGGGTTTCGTCGAAATCTGTAGGCTTCCCTAGGGGCCCGTAGAGTCCCGTAGATTTCCGTAGGGGCCTGTAGGGTTGTGTAAGTGCCCGCAGGGGTTGGTAGGAGCTTGTAGGGTGCCATATGTTTCCGGAGGGTTGTGTAGGGTTCCGTAGGGGCCTGTGGTGTTCCCTAGGGGCCTGTAGAGTCTCGTACAGTTCCGTAGGGTCCTGTAGGTTTCCATAAGCGCCCGCAGAGGTCTGAAGGGGCCCGTACTGTTCCGTGAGGATCCATAGGGTTCCGTAGAGCTTCGTAGGTTCCCTAGAGGCCTCTGGAGTACCGCAGGAGCCAGTAGTGTTCTGTAGGGGCCCGTAGGGTTCCTTCCATAGGAGCTGGCAGTGTTAGGTAGGGGCCTGTAGGGTTGTGTAAGTGCCCGCAGGAGTCTGTGGGATTCTGTAAGGTTCTGGAGGGTTCTGCAGGGTTCCGTAGGGACCCGTAGAGTTCCGTAGTGGCTGGTAAAGTTCCGTAGGGCCCTGTGGGGTTCTGTATGGACCTGTAGGGTTCCGTAGGGGCCTGCAGGGTTCCGTAAGTGCCCGCAGGTGTCTGTAGGGTTCCGTAGGGGTCTGTAGGGTTCCGTAGGCGCCTGCAGTGTTCTGTAGGAGCCCATAGGGTTTTAGTGAGGTTCCGTTGTGTTGCTAAGGGTCTTGTAGAGTGCTGTCGGGTCCTGGAGTATTCTGTAGGGTTCCAGAGGGGCTCGTAGGGTTCCATCGAAATCTGTAGGGTTCCCTAGGGGCCCATAGAGTCCCGTAGGTTTCCGTAGGGGCCTGTAGGGTTGTGTAAAGTGCCCGCAGGGGTTGGTAGGAGCTTATAGGGTTCCATAAGTTTCCAGAGGGTTGTGTAGGGTTCCGTAGGGGCCTGTGGTGTTCCCTAGGGGCCTGTAGAGTCTCGTACAGTTCCGTAAGGGCCTGTGGTGTTCTCTAGGGGCCTGTAGAGTCTCGTACAGTTCCGTAGGGTCCTGTAGGTTTCCATAAGCGCCCGCAGAGGTCTGAAGGGGCCCGTACTGTTCCGTGAGGATCCATAGGGCTCCGTAGAGCTTCGTAGGTTCCCTAGAGGCCTCTGGAGTACCGCAGGAGCCAGTAGTGTTCTGTAGGGGCCTGTAGGGTTCCTTCCATAGGGGCTGGCAGTGTTAGGTAGGGGCCTGTAGGGTTGTGTAAGTGCCCGCAGAAGTCTGTAGGAGTCTGTGGGATTCTCTAAGGTTCCGGAGGGTTCTGCAGGGTTCCGTAGGGACCCGTAGAGTTCCGTAGTGGCTGGTAAAGTTCCGTAGGGCCCTGTGGGGTTCTGTATGGACCTGTAGGGTTCCGTAGGGGCCTG
>NW_027415506.1:0-17191 GCF_964106895.1 Numenius arquata
GGCCGACGCGTGACGTCACTGCCACGTCTCTTCCTCCCGCCCCTCCGTCCCCCGGAAGTGGAACTCTATGGTCCGCCGGGAGACCGGAAGTGCCCGGCGGCCGCCCCCGGAAGTGGCGTTCTGGGAGAGCCCTACCGACAGGCCCCGCCCCTCGCAACGGGACGTGTAGGGAGCAGCCCCGCCCCTAGCAACAAGCCCCGCCCTTGGATACTGCCCGGAGTAGAATGGCTCCGCCCCCTAGCAACAGGCCACGCCCCTAGAGACGGGCTGGGGCCGGAGTGGCTCCGCCCCTAGCGACGGATCCCGCCCCTAGCAACTAGTCCAGGGCTTCCCAGCAACAAGCCCCTCCCCCTAGCAACCAGTCCCACGACCTTGGGAGCCCCCCCCTCCATCCACCCACCCCCACCGCTCCCGTGACGTCACAGCCTCCCCCCTCCCACCCCCACCCCCGCCCCCGCCTCCCCCCCCCCTTCGGAGGGACTCGGAGCCGGGTTCATCGGACTTTATTGGGGGTGGGGGAGATCGGGATGGTCCCATCGGCGGCGGGGTTGGGGGAGCCCGGTTCGGCGGCCCCCCCCCCGGTGGTCCCGGCGGTGGATGGTCCCGGCGGTGGGTGGTCCCGGTGGAAGTCGGAGGGGGGACGGGGACGGGGGTGTGGGGGTATCACTCCCGCTTCTTGTATTCCTCCAGGTGGGCGAGCACCCAGGCGGCCGGCCCCATGCAGGCGGCGAACATGGCGAGGAAGCCCACGACGCTCTCCTGCGGGCGCAGCGCCGTCAGCTCCGTTCTTCCCGGCCCAAGGTCACCCGCTGCCCCCGGTTCCTTCCTTCCTTCCCTCCCTCCCTCCTCTCTCCCTCCCTCCCCCCTAAGCGGCTTCCCCGCGCTCACCCCGGGCCCCAGCGGATGCTGCGGCGGCCCCGAGATGATGCCGCGCCGGGCCGGGCCGGGCCTGGCCGCGGAGCGCAGGAGGGAACCGGCAAGGCGGGCGGCGAACGGCATGGCGGCAGCGGAAGTGCGCGTCACTTCCGGCGGCGTGGTGGCGTAAGTTTACGTGCCCCGCCTCCTTTACATCCCTCGGCGCCCCTAGCTCCTCCCACTCCGCCTTCAAAACCACGCCCCTTCGTGCAAGCCCCCGCCCCTTTAGACCCCACTTCTTGATCACGCCCGTCAAGCATAACCACGCCCCCCCGCGGCCACTGCCCTTGGCTGAGGCTCCGCCCCCCCGCGCCAAGACCACACCCCCCGCGCTCAAAAGCCCCGCCCCCTGGGGGGGTGTCACGCAGTCCTCCAGCCCGCGAGGGGGCGCTGATTCTCCCAGTAAGTAACTGGGAGGGGTGGGGGGGGGCAACTGGGAGGGCCCCCCCCGCCCCAGGATGAGGCCAAACCCCCCCTTTTTCATCATTATTTATTTGTAACGTACAAACCCAAAAGGGGGGGGAGGGGGAAACGCAAGAAAAAGGCGGAGGGGGGGGGGGGAGGGAAGGGGCCTCGACTCCCGCGAGGCATCAAAAAAACCCAAAAGGGCAAAAAACCAAAAAAACTCCCTTCCAGCCCCAAAACCAACCCTCTCCACCCCCCCCCATCCCACTCCTCCCCCCCCCCCCCCAGTACCCCCCTCCCCCAAGGTGGGGGATGGGGGGAGGGGGGGTGTAGGGTTTGCAGGGGGGTGGAGGGGTTTCCTGAGGGTTTTTGGGGTGAAAAGGGTTTTTTTTTGTTGTTTTTTTTGTTTTGTTTTTGGGGTGGGGGGAGGGGCTCAGCGGCAGCACCCCCGCAGGGTGTCGTCCCCACCCCCCCCGGGGTGGGGGTCCCCCGAATTTTGGTCCGGCGGCTGAGGATCTCGTAGGAGGAATCGTCCCCGCAGCAGCCGGAGACGCTGGGGGAGGCGGCGTCCACCTCGAACCTGGGGGGGGGGGTGGGGTGATGACATCATCATGACCTCATCACCCACCCACCACCACCACCGAACCCCCCCCAGCATCACCCCGACCCCTTCCCCCCCCCCCAATGTCACACACACCCCACCCCACCCCCCCAACTCCGGTGTCACCCTCTCTGGCTGGGGGGGGGGGCATTGAGGGGGGGAGGAGGGGGGGGAAAAAATAATCGAAAAAGGGTTAAAATCATCCCATATTATTAAAAAAAAAAAAAATAGCTGGGGAAGGGGTTAAGAACGAGTCGGGAAAGGGTTAAAATAAGTAAATAAATAAATAAATAAAATTAAACAGGCCCAAAAAATGGGGTTCAAAGGTTAAAATTGGCCCAAAAATGGGTTGGGAAAAGCAAAAATGGGATTTAAAAAAAAAAGAAAAAAGCTTAAAAAAAAAAATGGGTTGAGAAAGGCAGAAAAGGGATAAAAACCGCCAGAAATGGGATAAAAAAAGGGATAAAAAACCGCCCAGAAATGGGATAAAAAAAGGGATAAAAAACGCCCAGAAAATGGGATAAAAAAAGGGATAAAAAACGCCCAGAAAAGGGATAAAAAACGCCCAGAAAAGGGATAAAAAACGCCCAGAAAAGGGATAAAAAACGCCCAGAAAAGGGGTTGGAAAAGGATTAAAAACGCCCAGAAAAGGATAAAAACACCCAGAAAATGGGTCCAAAAAGGGGATAAAAACACCCAGAAAATGGGTCCAAAAAGGGGATAAAAACACCCAGAAAAGGGACTAAAAACACCCAGAAAAGGGATAATAAAAACCCAAATGGAAAAAGAATTAAGAAATAGCCCCATGAATATCTGGGAAATGGGTAAAAACGACCCAAAGGCCCTGAAAATGGGGTTAAAATGCTCCAAAGAAGAAAAAAAAAAGGGGGGGGGGGGGGGGGATTAAAACAAAAACACCCAGAAAGGGATTAAAAAAAAAATAGGAAAGGGATTTAAAAAAAACCCTAAAAACATCCAGAAAACAGTTAAAATCCCTGGGGAATTGGTAAAAAAACCCCAAACACCTGGAAAATGGGGTTAGAAGAGAAAAATGCCCAGAAAATGGAATTAAAAAGGAAAATGGGTTCAAAAACCGTGAAAAAGGGGCAAAACTCACCTGGAAAACGGGTTAAAAACACCCAGAAAAGGGGCAAAAACCCCAGAAAATGGGTTCAAAAATGACAAAAATGGTTAAAAAACTCTGGAAAAAGGGCAACCCCCCCTGAGAATTAGTTCAGAAATGATAGAAATGGTTAAAAACCCCTGGAGAATGGGTTCAAGAACCCAGAAAAGGGGCAAAACCCCTGAAAATGGGTTCAAAAATGACAAAAATGGTTAAAAACCCCTGGAAAATGGGTTCAAAAATGGTTAAGACCCCCTGGAAAATGGGTTCAAAAATTACAAAACGGTTAAAACCCCCTGGAAAATGGGTTCAAAACCCCCAGAAAAGGGGCAAAGCCCCCTGAAAACTGGTTCAAAAATGACAAAAATGGTTAAAAACCCCTGGAAAATGGGTTAAAACCCCCCAGAAAAGGGGCAAAACCCCTGAAAATGGGTTCAAAAATGACAAAAACGGTTAAAACCCCCTGAAAATGGGTTCAAACCCCCCTGAAAACGGGTTAAAAAATGAAAAAAATGGTTAAAAACCCCTAGAAAATGGGTTCAAAACACCCAGAAAAGGGGCAAAACCCCTGAAAATGGGTTCAAAACCCCAGAAAAGGGACAAAACCCCTGAAAATGGGTTCAAAACCCCAGAAAAGGGACAAAACCCCCTGAAAACGGGTTAAAAAATGACAAAAATGTTTAAAAACCCCTGGAAAATGGGTTCAAAACCCCCAGAAAAGGGGCAAACCCCCCTGAAAACGGGTTCAAAAATGACAAAAACGGTTAAAAACCCCTGAAAATGGGTTCAAAACCCCAGAAAAGGGACAAACCCCCCTGAAAACGGGTTCAAAAATGACAAAAACGGTTAAAAACCCCTGGAAAATGGGTTAAAAAAAATCCAGAAAAGGGGCAAAATGGGCAAAACCCCCTGGAAATTGGGTGAAACCCCCCCAGAAATGGGTCGGTCGATCTGTCTGTCTGTCTGTCTCTCTCTCTTTCTCTTTCCCCCACCCCACCCTCCCCGGGCCGGGCCCTGGCGCCGAGGTGGGGGGGGGACACCCCCGAGCACCCACCTCTCTCGGCTGCCCCTTCCCCTCCTGCCCGCGGCGCCCGGCCCCGGCACGTTGCCAGCGCACTGAAAAGACAGTCGTGCGAAAACAACGTGTTACAGACGGACAAACTAACACCCCCACCCTCCCCCCCCGCCCCTTACCACCCACCCCACCCCCTCCTCCCGGGGGGGGGGGGGAGGAATATATATATGTATATATATATATAAAAAAAAATAAAAATGGGGTAAAACCGAGCAAATTTAGGGAGTTTTAGGAGTTTTTAAACTCTTACTGGAGCGCTTCTCGGAAGAACTGGTAGGCGCCGTGGTTGTGTTTAAAGACCGTCAGCATCACCTTCTTCATCTGGGTGCTGGGGAGGATGGGTGCGGGGGGGGGAGCTCAGCTAGGGGTGTTCAGCCCCAAAACTGCCTATTTTTACCCCAAAACCATGCCCCGTGCTCATCACCTGTTGGCCACCAGCTGGAGGATCTGGAGGAGGAATTTGCCCAGCCCTCGTCTCCGCACTCTGCTCTCCAGCTGCACCTCGTAACTGCGGGAAGACAAAAATAAAATTAAAAAAAAAAAAAAAACAAAAAAAAAACAACCCAACCCCAAAAATCCCAGATTTGGGATGGGAAGGGACCTCTGGAGATCATCTCCTCCAACCCCCCCGCCAACGTTGTCCAGGTGGGGTTTGGAATGTCTCCAGAGATTGGAAACTCCACCACCTCTTCTGGGCAGCCTCTTCCAGGGCTCCCCCACCCTCAAAGTGAAGAAGTTTCTCCTCAGCTTTAGGTGGAACTTCATAATTATGTTCCAGTTTGTGCCCGTTCCCTCTTGTCCTGTCACTGGGCACCACTAGGAAAAGACCGGCCCCATCCTCCTGACACCCACCCTTGATGAGATCCCCCCTCAGTCTTCTCCAGACTAAAAAGCCCCAAGTCCCTCAGCCTTTCCTCCTAAGAGAGATGCTCCAGGCCCCTCAGCATCTCCGAAGCCTTTTGATGGACCCTCTCCAGCAGTACCCTGTCCTTCTGGAACTGGTGAGCCCAGAACTGGTCCCAGTGCTCCAGATGGGGCCTCACCAGGGCAAAGCAGAGGGGGCAGGATGACCTCCCTTGAGGTTCTCCACACTCTTCCTGATGTCCCCCCAGGATGCCCTTGGCCTTCTTGGCCACCAGGGCACATTGTTGGCTCACGGTCATCCCCTTGGCCACCAGGACTCCCAGGTCTTTCTCCTCAGAGCTGCTCTCCAGCAGGTCACCCCCAACCAGTCCTGGTACAGGGGGTTGTTCCTCCCCAGGTGCAGCACCCTACACTTGCCCTTGGTGGAACTTCATCAGGTTCCTCTGCCCAACTCTCCAGGTCTCTCTGGATGGTGGCCCAGCCTCCTGGTGCGTCAACCACCCCTCCCAATTTGGTGTCATCAGCAAACTTGCTGAGGGGACAATTCCATCCCTTCAATCCAGCTCATCGATGAATATATTGAAGAGGACTGGACCCCTGGGGGACACCAGCGGTCACGGACCTCCAACAGGACTCTGCGCCACCGATCACAACCCTCTGAGCTCAATCCACCTCCCTGTCCGTTCTTCTACTCCACGCTTCCTAAGCTCTCCTACGAGGACCCTGTGGTTGTCAAAACCCTTCCTGAAGCCAAGGTAGACACCATCCACCGCCTTCCCTTCACCTCTCCAACCGGTCGTGCCATCGTAGGCGGCTAACCCTTTTTTGGGTTGGTTTTTTTTTTGGTTTGGTCGTTTTGGGGGGATACCCACCAGTAGAGGACCTCGTCTCCACACTCGACGTCGAAGCGGAAGTGGGAGAAGGCGACGGGGGCGGCGTTGGGATCGCGGGCGATGAGGTACCAGGCTCGCTCGTCCCGAAGCTCTTCCCGTTTCTCCCGCTCCTTCCAGCCCCACTCGCTCTGCTCGTACCTGCCCGGGTTTGGGGGGGGGGGGGGAAAAACCAAACCACAATGATTTTTGGGGCAAAATCCACTAATGGTTGGAGGGGGGAATCCACATGAGGATTTTTTTTGGGGGGGGGGGGACGGACAACCCAATGATATGGGGGCAAACCCCCCCAAAATCCCACAAATTAGAGCAAAAAACACCCCCAAAATCCCACAAATTGGAGCAAAAAACACCCCCAAAATCCCACAAATTGGGGGCAAAAAAACCCCCAAAATGCCACAAATTGGGGGCAAAAAAACCCCCAAAATCCCACAAATTGGGGGCAAAAAAAACCCCAAAATCCCACAAATTGGAGCAAAAAACCACCCCAAAATGCCACAAATTGGAGCAAAAAACCACCCCAAAATGCCACAAATTGGGGGCAAAAAATCACCCCAAAATGCCACAAATTGGGGGCAAAAAGAACCCCCCAAATGCCACAAATTGGAGCAAAAAACCACCCCAAAATGCCACAAATTGGGGGCAAAAAAAACCCCAAAATGCCACAAATTGGGGGCAAAAAACCACCCCAAAATGCCACAAATTGGGGGCAAAAAGAACCCCCCAAATGCCACAAATTGGAGCAAAAAAAAAAAAACCCCAACGATTTTTGGGCCAAAACCCCAAGGATTTGGGACGCCAACGATTTCCCCCCCCCTCCCCGACTCACAGCGTCTGCATGTTGGCCTTGGTGAGGTCGAAGGCCCAGTCGAGGGTGGCGGGTTCCAGCCCGGAGACGCGTTTGCACTCGATGACGACGTTCAAACTGGGGGAGATTCCGGGAGGGAAACGGCGTCGGCAGCGGGAAAACCCACCGGAGGCGCCAGGAAAAGGGCCTCGGTGACACCGCGACGGGCAACACTCACCCGTTCCGGTCGTATTTCTTAAAAACTGGGAAAGCTTCCAGGGGATCTTCAAGCTGGAAGAAATTAAACAACACCCCGGAAAAAAACCAAAAAACAAACACCAAGCAGGCAAAGTTTCGCTCCCGCTCAGCAACGGGGTTTTTTGGGTTTTTTTTGTTTTTTTTACCCATTCCGGGGGTTTTTGGCCCAGTTTTTCAAGGGGGGGGGACACACACTCACTTTGTTGGCGGCTTCCACCTTGGCGCAGACGGCGTCCATGGCCGCTCGCTCCTCCAGGCGCTTCTGCTTCTTCTCCTTGGCTTTGCTCGATTTCCTCTGCGGCAAAAAGCGGCGGAAAAAAAAGAGAATTTTCACTAAATCCGGGTGATTTTAACAAATAACAAAACTCTGCCACCAACAGCAAAGAAGTTTTGCCCAGAAATTAATAATAATTAAAGCCCACGGGGGGAAAAAAAAAAACAAACAAGCCACAGGTGAGGAGCAGGGTTTGTGTGAAAATCCTTGCAAAAAAGTGATTTTGGGGTAAAAAACAGAGTTTTGATGAGTGCATGGGGTGCATTGAACCCTTCCGGTCACTGTGGGAGAGGGAAAGCTTTGCTGCGTCCTGCTCACACTGTTTTAATTGAATTAACAAGGTTTTGCCCCAAAACCTTTGGTGTTTTAATGAAGCCAGCGCTCGTTAGACACATCAGGATGAGGAGATGGTGCTGAGCAGCATTGACTTTAAAGTTTTTTTTGAGCTTTTAAGTGTTTCTTTCTCTTGAATTTTAGGAGTCCACGGGCAGAAATCACCCAAAGGTGGGTGATTTTACCCCAAAATGAAGGAGGGGAGCCCCATAATCCTGCTGGGATCCCTCCAAATCCGCAGCAAACCCCAATGAGCTGCAGGATGTCGAAGGGGATCGGGGGGATTCCTGAGCTTCACCTTCATCAAAACTAAGTTAAAAACATCCTAAAGTCAGTATTTTACAGAAAAAAAAAAACTCTGATGTGTGTGGTTTGGGGAACGGGACAGGGCGAGCCTCCTCCAGAAATACACCTGTTGGTGTTTTGGGGGGAAATCAAGGCCTTTTGGGAGTTGGAGCAGCGTTTTTTCTCCTCCCACCTGCTGCCGGCTGAGATGCAGACACTAAAAATCTCCGGTTTTGGCTCATTTTAGGGAAAAATCTGCCAGTTTCCTGGCGATTGGGGTCTGTGGTTAGATGGGAGGTGGGGTGAGGTCTCTGGGGTCCCTCAGTGTCCCCACTGTCCCCCCCACAGGGACCTCCAAAACCCTTGGGGGCCTCTGAATGAACCCTATTGCACCCAACATCCCACAGCCCCCCCCCAAACCCTGCTGAGATCCCCAAATCCCCCCTCCAAGTCCTCCCCATCTCCCTCCAGCCCCCCAGAGGGTCCCACATTTCCTGATGGGAGCCCCAAATCCCTACAAAAAGTCCCCAAACTCCTCACAAGAACCTCAGAGTCCCTCGGAGGGACCCAAGTCTCCTCGCAGGAGCCCTAAATACCTCTGCAGAGCCCCAAGACCCCTCAGAGGGTCTCAAGTTTCCTCACAAGCGCTCCAAATACACACAAAAGGTCCTAAATTTCCTCACAGGAGCCCCCAGTCCCCACGAAAAGTCCCAAATCTCCTCATAGAAGCCCCTAATACTTTCATAGGGCTCCAAGACTCCTCTCGGGAGCCCCCAGTCTCCTTGTAGAGCCCCAAACACCCTCATAGGAGCCCCAAATGTCCTCAGATGGCCCCAAATGCCAACCAAAGGTCGCAAGCCTCCTCATAGGAGCCCCTAATTCCCTCGGAGGGTCTCAAATCCCCTCATCTCTTCGTAAAAGCCCCCAAACCCTCAGGGCGTCCCAGATCCCCTCATAGAGGCCCCGTGTCTACTCAGAGGAGCCCCCAAACCCCTCGGAGGGTCCTAAAACCCCTCGTAGAAACCCCTTATCTCCTCACAGGAGCTCCCCTCATCCTCTCAGATAGCTCCAAATGGCCTCAGAGGCCCCTCAAAGGGCCCGCCCGACCCGGCCAGGCCAGGCCCCACTCACCCCCATGGCGGCGGCGAGCGCGGCCGCAGCGGCTCCTCACGGCGCGGGGGCGCGGAGGGGACTGAGGGGACGCGCGCGGGAGCGCGCCCTATATATACGGGGGGGGAGGAGCGCGAGGCGCGCGAGCCTGCGGCCGGCCGGCGCCACTGCGCCTGCGCGGAGGGGAGGGGGGCCGGAGAGCGAGCGGCCGCGCATGCGCGTTGCTGCAAGCGGCCAAGGGGGGGGGGGGGGCGTGAGGGGAAGGCGCATGCGCTGTCGGGGCAGGGGAGCCGGCGCGTGGCGGCGCCGTTGGGCGCGAAGGCAGCTCGTCGCTGATTGGCTGAGAGGGGCGAGGGCGGGAAAGGGGGGTGGGCTACGCCCATTCGCTGAGGGGAGCGGCGCCATCGCGGAGCCACCGCCATCAGGTCTGACCCACGGCGGGCCCACAGCCCGGCCCCACGGCATTCGGCACGACCCACAGCCCTGCCCCATAGCCCTCAGCACAGCCCATAACCCTGCCCCACGGCCTGGCCCGCAGCCTGACCCCTCAGCCCAGCCCATAACCCTGTCCCATAGCCTGGCCCCATAGCCCTAAGCACGGCCCATGGCCCTGCCCCATAATGCTGTCCCACAGACCAGCCCCACAGCCCTCAGCACAGCCCATAACCCTGCCCCGTAGCCTGGCCCCACAGCCCTTGGCCTGCCCCACAGACCAGCCCCACAGTCTCCCCCCATAGCCCTGCGCCTGCCCCACAGCCCAGCCCCAGGGTCCTCAGCACAGCACATAACTTCGCCCCACAGCCCACTCCCACAGCCCTTGGCCTGCCCCATGGCTTGGCCCCATAGCCTGGACCCAGGCCCCTCAGCCTGCCCCATAGCTTGACCCCACAGCCTGTCCTGGGGCCCTCAGCATGGCCCATAACCCTGCCTCATAGCCCAGCCCCGCAGCCTGGTATGAGAGCCCTCAGCTTTCCCCGTAGCCCTGCCGCACATCCTGGCCCTAGGGTCTTTGGCTTGCCCCACAGCCCTGCCCCATAGTGGCCCCACAGCCCACCCCTGAGCCCTGACCCACAGCAGCCCCATAGCCCATACCCAGCCCCATTGCAGCCCCCCCAGCAATGGGGGGCACCCCACACCTCCATCCCCACCTCTGCGCCCCACAGGACCCCACAGCAGTGAGCACCCCCAGATGAGGGGGGTGGGAAGGGGGGTAGTAGGAATGTGTGGGGCAGCCCCATGATGTGTGAGCATCAGGGAGCCTGTGATGGTGGGGGGAGATCGCCACACCCCCCCAGCCCCACAGGAGCCCCCCTGTCCCACATCAGCCCCATGGCCCACCCAGCTCCACAGTGGGACAGACCCCTCCAGCCCCACAGCAGCCGCACAGGATTCCCCCAGCCCCATGGTTCCCCTGCCCCACATCATCCCCATGGCACCCACAGCCCCCCGAGCCCCACAGTGAGAAAGACCCTCAGCCCCATGTCAGCCCTATGCCCCCCCCCCCATCCCCACAGGAGCCCCCGGGCCCCATGGTTTCCCCAGCCCCACATCAGCCCTATGCCCCCCCCAGCCCCACAGAAGCCCCCTAGCCCCATGGTTTCCCCTGCCCCACATCATCCCCATGGAACCCACAGCCTCCCCAGCCCCACAGTGAGACAGACCCTCAGCCCCACACCAGCCCTATGGCCCCCCCAGCCCCACGGCCCCCCCAGCCCCACATCAGCCCCCTGCTTCCCCTGCCGCCCCCTGGCCCTTTGTTCCCTCCAGCCACACACAGGGGGGTGACACGGCCCCACACATGCATGTACACCCCACACGCTATGGGTCCCAGCCTCGCCATGGGGGAGTGTGCGAGGCTGGGACCCCCATGTTTGCCCCCCCCCTCCCCCGTGACCCCCCCCCCCCACTTGCCGCCGGCGGAGGGGTACGCTGGGGGCGGGGGGGCCGTGCTGAGGCCGGGGGAGCTGGAACTACTTTGGCACCGTCAGGCGGCGGGAGCGGCCGGCAGCGCATTGTGTGGGCGCGGGTGGGCTTGGGTGGGTGCTGTGACACCCCCCCCCAAAAACACTCCCCCAACCCATCCCTCCCCCTCCTTTACCCCACCCCCAACTTTACTCCCCATTTTGGGGGGGTTTCCTCTTTTTTTGGAGGGGGGTGGGACCCTGGCCACCCAAGGCAGCAACACCGCGTCCCCCCTCCCCAAATTCCCACTCCCCCCACCCCCCCCCCCACAAAATAACCAAGGTTGGGCTGAAGTTTGAGGGGAGGCTGAGCGCCCTCCTCCCCCCCTCCATCCTTGTGGGGTGCCCCCGGGGCGGGGTTTGGGGGGGGGTTGTCATACTGACACCCCCCCCCTTCCCTCCCTAGGCGATGCCGTCGGTGATGGAGAAGCCCTCGGGGATCCTGTCCCGCAGCCGGGCGAAGTCGGTGGCTGCCGGTGGTGGCCCCCCCGCCTCCGAGGACGAGGGCAGCGAGGACGAGCACGCCCACGGTGAGTGTGTGTGTCCCCCCCCCGCTACAAAACACACCTATGCCCCCCCCCCCTTCCCCGCCCCCCCAAACACCCCTGTGTCCCCCTTCACCCCACCAAAAAAACACGCCGGGGTCCCCCCCCAACATGCCACACGCGTGTGTCGGGGCACCACGCTCGCCCCACGTGTTGGGGGGGGGGCTGCGTTCACGTCATGCCCCCCCCCCCCCGCCACGGATTTTTTTTGGTGGTGGTGGGGACAGGGACATGGTGGAGGGGGGGGGAAACAAAGCCCCGTCCCCATTGTCCCCGGCCGCCCGCGTGTGCGCCGGCCGCCGGCTTTGTTTGCTGGTGGGGAGGGGGGCACAACTGCTGACCACCCCCCCACTCTTCATACACCCCCGGGGACCCCCCCGTTAACCCTCATCCCCCTAATTAACCCCTGTGTCCCCCCCCTTTTCCCTCTCCCCCCCCCCCCGCCAGACAGCATGATCCGGGTTGGGGCTGACTACCAGGCGGTGATCCCCGACTGCAAACCAGGTAGGGATGATTTGGGGGGGGTCCCGTGGGGTGGGGGTGGAGGGGGCTGTTAAGGGGTGTCACCCCCCCCCCCCTTTGACCTCCTGCCCCTTCGCCCCCCCCCAGAGAGCCCCGCCCGCTACAGCAACAAGGAGCTAAAGGGGATGCTGGTCTGGGCCCCCAACCACTGCGTCTCGGATGCCAAACGTGAGCCCCCCCCCAAATCCTATCGGGGTGTCCCTCAGTTTGGGGGGGGGGGGGGGCTGCGAGGTGCTCCCCAACCCCCCAGTACCCCCTTTATTCCGCAACACCCTCTTTACTCCCCCCAACCCCTCCGTTACCCCCCGTAACACCCCCTTTTACCCACCCTGTGCCCCCCCCCACCTCATTTGCCCCCCCAATCCCCCTTCTACCCCCCCTTAACTCCCCCTTTATGGCCCCAACCCCCCTTTTGCCCCCCAATACCCTCTTTGCCCCCCCCACAACACCCCTTATCCCCCCTTACCCTCCTATACCCCCCCTTGCCCCCCAACCTCCTCTAACCCCCCCTTTTGCCCCCCCTTAGCCCTCCTTTTTACTCCCCAATCCACCCTTCACCCTCTTTAACCCCCCCTTTATTCCCCCTTAACCCCGCCTTTACCCCCAAAATCCCCCTTAACCCCCAGCACCCCCTTTTAACCCCCACTTCACCCCCTTTTAACCCCCCCGTTACTCCCCCTTTACCCCCCAACACCCTTTTACCCCCCCTTTATCCCCCAATCCCACCTTTATCCCCGCTTTACCCCCCAAGTCCCCCTTAACTCCCCCTTTACCTCCATTTAACCCCCTCAACTCCCCCTTTACCCCCTCTTAATCCCCCCTTTTACCCCCAAATCCATCTTTACCCCCCCTTTTACCCCCAACCCCCCTTAACTCCCCCTTTACCCCACCTTCACCCCCTTTTAACCCCCCTAAACCCCCCCTTAACCCTCCCTTTACCCCCCAATCCCCCTTCTACCCCCCTTAACTCCCCCTTTACCCCCTTTTAATCCCCCGACCACCCTTTTACCCCCCGACCACCCTTTTACCCCCCTTTATCTCCTAATACTCCCCTTTCCCCCCGCAATACCCCCCTTTACCCCCCTTAACTCCCCCTCCACCCTCCTTAACTCCCCCTTTACCCCCCTTAACCCTCCAACGCCCCCATAACCCCCACTTTACCCCCCTTAACCCCTCCTTTACCCCCCTTAACCTCCCTTTACCCCCCAATCCCCTTTCTACCCCCCCTTAAGTCCCCCTTTAGCCCCTTTTACCCCCCAACCACCCCTTTACCCCCCTTTAACCCTCCGAACCCCCCTTAACCTCCCTTGTACCCTCCCTTTACCCCCTAATACCCCATTTACACTCCGAATCCTCCCCCTTTACCCCCCCTTTACCCTCCAGTCCCCCCTCTACTCCCCCTTTACCCCCCTTTTACCCCCAAAACCCCCCTTTATACCCCCTTTACACCCACCCCCCCCTTTACCTCCCCCTTTACCCCCCTTTAACCCTCCAATCCCCCCATAACTCCCACTTTACCCCCCCTTAACTCCCCCTTTACCCCCTTTTAACCCCCCTTAACCCCCCTTTACCCCCCTCAACCCTCCCAACCACCCTTTTACCCCCCCCTTAACACTCCAACCCCCCCAACCCCCACTTTACCCCCCTTAACCCCCCCTTTACGCCCTCTTAACCTCCCTTTACCCCCCAATCACCCTTCTACCTCCCCTTAACTCCCCCTTTACCCCCACTTAACGCTCCAACCCCCCCTTAACCCCCACTTTACCCCCCTTAACCCCCCTTAACTGCTCCTTGACCCCCCTTAACCCCCCATCTTAACTCCCCCCGTACCCTCCAATACCCCCCTTTACCCCCTCAGTGGACAAATACATCGCCATGGCCAAGGACAAACACGGCTACAACATCGAGCAGGTACCATCAACCCCCTCCCCAAACAGCTCGGGGTGTGCCCCCCCCCCCAAGTGTTTCCTGACACACACACACACACCAACAACATGTGTGTGTGTGTGTGTCCCCCCGCCAGGCTCTGGGAATGCTGCTGTGGCACAAACACGACGTGGAGAAGTCCTTGGCTGATCTGGCCAACTTCACCCCCTTCCCGGACGAGTGGACCGTGGAGGACAAGGTCCTCTTCGAACAGGCCTTCAGCTTCCACGGCAAGAGCTTCGCCCGCATCCAGCAAATGGTGAGACAAACCCCCTCCCCCTCCAAAAAACACCCCCCTCCCCAAATTCCCCCCCCCCCCCCCCACCTTAGGAGAGGCCATGGGGGCTCAGCGCTGCCCCCCCCCCCCCCATTGCTGTGGTTGGATCCATCCCTGGCATCATCCAGCGGCTCCGTGTCACCCTGGGCTGGGGGTCCCCAGCCCCACAGGACCCCCAGGGTGTCCCCATGGGGTGCTGGGGGGGGGGGGGGGGGGCAGAGTGTCTTGAGATGCCACCGCCCCCCCCCGGCGGCCAGGAGGTAGTACATGCCACCCCCCGACCACCCCCAGATGGTACATGCCACCCCCTGACACCCCCCCCCCCACTCCGTAGGGAATGGTACGTGCCACCCCGTGAGCCCCCCCCCCCCCAGATGGTACATGCCCCCCTCGTCGTTCCCCCCCCCGATGGTACATGCCACCCCTGCCCCCCCCACCTCCCAGATGGTACATGCCACCCCTTGACGCCCCCCCCACACTCCGTAGGTAATGGTACATGCCACCCCTTGAGACCCCCACCCCCAGATGGTACATGCCACCCCCCACCCCGTCTAGATGGTACATGCCCCCCTCGTCGTCCCCCCCCCGATGGTACATGCCACCCCTGCCCCCCCCACCTCCCAGATGGTACGTGCCACCCCTGCCCCCCCCTCCCCCCAATATGGTTTGTGCCACTCCTTGACACCCCAACCCACCCTCCCCAGATGGCACATGCCACCCCCTACTCTCCCCCCAGGATGGTACGTGCCACCCCCTGACCTCCCCCCTATAGGGGATGGTACATGCCACCCCTGGCCCCGCCCCCAGCGATGCCACCTGCCCCCCCCCCATCCCAGCAGGTGGCACCTCCCACCTCCCCCCCACCCCCCCCAAACTCCCCCTGGGCCCCCCCAGAGCCCCCAAATCTCACCCTGCCCCCCCCCAAACACCCCCCAACCCCCTCTTTTCCCCTCCAAACCCCCTCAATCTCACCCTGTGCCCCTCCCCCAAACCCCCTCCAAATGTCCCCCAAAGTCACCCAGTGCCCCCCAAACCCCCCCAAATCCTACTCCATGCCCCCCCAAATCCCTCCAAACTCCCCCTCTGCCCCCCCAAACCCCCCAAAACTCACTCTGTGCCCCCCCCAACAACCCTTTTGCCCCCCCAAACCTCTCCAAATCTCATCCGGTGCCCCCTCTAGCTCCCCCCAAACCCCCCCAACCACCTCTTTGCCCCCCAAAATTCACTCTGTGCCCCCCCCAAATTTCTCCCCCCCCAGCTGCCCCCAACCCCCTCCAAACCCTGACCTGTGCTCCCCCAAATCCCCAAAATTCACTCTGTGCCCCCCCAACAACCTCTTTTCCCCCCCAAACCTCCCCAAATCTCACCCAGTGCCCCCCCCAGCTCCCCCCAAACCCCTTCAGCCCCCCCCAACCACCTCTTTGCCCACCCCAACCCCCCCAAATTCACTCTGTGCCCCCCCCAAACTCCCCCTGTGTCCCCCCAAATCTCACTCCAACCCCCCCCCAGTCTCACCCAGTGCCCCCCAAACCCCTTAATCTCACCCCGAACCCCCCCAAATCTCACCCGGTGCACCCCAAACACCCCAATCTCACCCCTAGCCCCCCCCCAATCTCACCCCAACCCCCTCAATCTCACCCCGAGCCCCCCCAAATCTCACCCAGTGCCCCCCAACCCCCCCCAGTCTCACCTGTGCCTTCTCTTTGCCCCCCAAAACTCCCCCTGTGCCCCCCAAACCTCCCAAAATTCACTCTGTGCCCTCCCCCAACCCCCTCTTTGCCCTCCCAAATCTCACCCGGTGTGTCCCCCCCCCGCTCCTTTCCCCCCCCCCGCCCCCCCCAGCTCCCTGACAAGCTCATCCCGAGCCTGGTGAAATATTATTACTCCTGGAAAAAAACCCGGAGCCGGACCAGCCTGATGGATCGTCAGGCGCGACGCCTGCTGGGCCGCAAGGACCGTGACGACAGGTAACCCGTCCCGTGTCCCGTCCCCCCCCCCCCAAAGAAAAACACCCCCAAAACCAACCCCCCCTGCCCCTTAACACCCCCCCCCACACACACGCTTTCAACCCCCCCCTCCCCATTCCCATAGCAACGACGAGACGGAGGAGCAGCGCCCCGGCACCGAGGGGGAGACGGAAGCGACGGACCCCAAAAAAGAGGTTTGGGGGGGGGTGGGGGGTGGGGGGGGGTTGGGGTCACCGCGCTCACAAAGTGCCCCCCCCCAACCCCCCCCAAAGTCACCCTGTGCCCCCACAACCCCCCTCAACCCCCTCTTTGCCCCACAACCCCCCCCCCCCAAATCACCCTGTCCCCCCCCAAAATCACTCTGTGCCCCCCCAAGCCCCTCTAACTCCCCCTCTGCCTCCCCAACCCCCCCAAAAATCACTGTGTGCCCCCCCCAACCCCCCTCAACCCCCCCTTTGCCCCCCAACCTCCACAATCTCACCGTGTGACCCCCAACCCCCCCCAAAATCACTGTGCCCCCCCAAACCCACTAAAACACACCCTGTGCCCCAAAATCCTACCCTGAGCCCCCCCGTGACCCCCAAACTCCCCCTGTGCCCCCCCAGATCCCCCTATATCCCCAAAACCCCCCCAAATCCCCCTGTTCCCCCCAAACCCACTAAACCCCCCCAAACTCCTCTTCTGACACCCTAGTCCCCCCCAAACTTCCCCTGTGCCCCCCCAAAGCCCCCCAAAAATCACTCTGTGCCCCCCAATCCCCCCAAATTCCCCCTGTGCCCCCCCAAACTCCTCCTGTGGCCCCCCAAAGCCCCCAAAAATCACCCTGTGCCCCCCCCAACCCCCCCAAATCTCCCCCTGTTCCCCCCAAACCCACTAACCCCCCCCCCAAACTCCTCCTCTGATGCCCCAGCCCCCCCCAAATTCCCCCTGTGCCCCCCCAAAAGTGAGCGCAGTGACCCCAGCTCCCTCCCCCTTCCCCCCCCCACCTCCCAAATTTACTAAATTTCAGCCTTTTTACCCCAAAACGGCCCAGTACCGGCACCACCCCCCCCCGCGGCACCGCCGCCGCCCCC